>NW_023596576.1:59577237-59598765 GCF_011947565.3 Pollicipes pollicipes | reverse complement strand
TTGCCATGGACCTCCCGAATTCATCCGCTCATCGTCCCAGCACCGGCGTGCCAGCGCGGTGCCATGCACCCGCATCTCTCGAATCGGGACGAAACTTCCTCGTCCGCTTCCTCGCCTTGCCTGCAAAGATGATGCGCCGGATTTGCGCTATGCACGCCAAACTCGCAGCAAGGTCTGATATCTACTTAACTATCTTGAAATACGATGCCACTTCATCCAAATAAAGGATGTGTGCAACATTTTTACGGGGCTTTGAACAGCCATTTTGAAGACCTTTCCGTTTAGGTCACAGCCCTGCCCTTCTTAACACCTAAACCTAAGACCCCTCTAGTTTCTGAGCTACACGCGCGCGAAAATAGGGCGGGGGAGCATTTTAGGACGAGTAGTCCGAAGCCGCCTCGGCATTTATGACGTCATAATAACGTCATTGGAATCCTACCATTCCATAAGCCATGCAGCGATCGAGGCCGAGGAAGAATGTCATAGTGGAGTAGTTCATATCTGGCGTTCATGAGCAAGACTGCCTGATATAGTGACAGTCAATTGGCACTCAATGGATTCTGTGCAATGCACGATGACGTAATCAAACCCTGACGTATCGAGAAGCATATTTACTCAACAGATAAATTGTGCTATCTTGAGCATTATTTTCGACTTGAAACGACAACAATAGATATAAGCAAGCTCATTTCATTTTATCTGATGGTTGCTTTAATGTCTCCAGATGTGAAACACTCCTTTTGAAGGTACCTTAAATGCGGCGTGACGTAGTGCCGTGTGATATTTTTCCTTAAAATTTTACCTTATACCATGCCGTGTGAAAAGATCAAAAGACAAAGTAAGCACCAGCGCAGTAACGACGTATCCTCTGGAAGCGAACGCAGTTTTTACGTTGCTTTTCTTCATGCGACGCCGCAGGGTCTAACGTTAAAGTTGGCAAAATATGTCGGCAGGAGGGCCCTACCAGCCCTTCTCCTTCCCTCCCCAACTGACTTACGAATTCGGCGCCCAGTGCCTGTACCCTCTGGTTTGTAATATGTTGTCCACTGCTACACACTCACCGAGGTGAAAAAGCCAAAAAGCACAAACAGCACGCATACTGATTTTTTATTGCAAATTGTCTTTCCGTGACAGAAGGAATAAGCGTAAGACTAAGATTGCACTGAGCGACCTGGCGACCCCGTCACCGCAGTGTATTGCACCCGTCTGCTCGACTCACATTAGAAGGCTGCAACCAGAGCACCACACCTGCACGCGAGACTGGTCTCATGTCTTGGCCGGGGGACGGACCGCAGCCCGCAAGCCCCGCCAAGCAAGGGAGGGGAAAAGGGTGGGTTCGCAACAAAGCCGCTTATTTCGCCACCCGCGGTATGCATGAACATAAACGGCCACTCGGTGTCCGCCAAAGCGGATCATATGCTGCATGGGAGGCACCACTTGTATACGAGGCTCGAACGTCAGCAGACTGACGTCAAACCGCTGTATCACACGGCAGCCAGCTTATCCGTCAGATGAAGGACCGGGAAGAAAACAACACTTGTGTTCTTACTTCCATCACGGTAAAATTGGGAGATCAGCGCGCTCAGTCTAAGCGGCTATTTCGATTAATATAAAAGGTGTTAAGAAGTATTTATACTGCCAAAAATTATCGGCATATTTACCAGATCTGGTCCAGGTCTGTCCACATGTGTTTGTTTATCAGCATTAATTTCAGTGCTGTTGTCATCATAACCACACGTATGCAGTTATAACAACAATAAGTATCGAACGACAAGAAGTATATGATAAAGAAAATCACAATCAAAAGATAGCGATATGATGGTTTGCGTACTGCGCATAGAAATCCAAGGTAAAATGTCATAAATAAAACGGTCCATGTGCAAAGGACAAGTAGGAAATAGATCATTTCTCGTGAAGGTGAAGGTAAACATGACAAGGATGAATATCGTTGCGTATACCATTACAGCGGAATTCCATAATGACACGGTTACGTGTAAAATAAAAAAATAGCCCAATACCGTAACACAGGAACACAAATATCACAAGTAAAAACAACGCGCGTTAAATGCAGTGCACTAAATATTGGAATCCATAACACGTGCTAGGAGGTCGGAATGGTTAAAAAGGAAAACGTGCGCTCAAATACTTGCTGACCAGGAGTGTACTCTCCAATTCAACTGGTTGGTGCTTCAGCCCGCCCCCTCCTCCCACAAGACTCGAGAAGAAAATAATTTGATTCCGGAGACAAGCCCATCAAGGCATCTTTTCCTGCACAGTCCCCCTACATATTTTGCATAACTTCACCCCTGTTCTTGGCACGCAAAGAGTGCACGGGAACAGGGCGCAGCGGACAGCCGGGATCGCCCGGTCACGAACGCTGCTCTGGCCCGCATGACTCAGGCCGGTGCGGATGATGAGTGTAACATGAGCCGCGACCGTCGTCCGCCTGTCATTGTTCTGTCGATATTTTTGATACCGGATGAGGCATAATATCTTACTGACAAATAGCTGTTTTTGTTATTGCAGCCTGTCTCTAAGAATTATGCCACCTTTATTGATTCTCCCATCCACAAGGCCACGATCATAGACCCACGCTCATTAGCCCACGACTGTTAATGAGATTTTTGCCCGCCAGCCTTTTCCATGACTCGTTTATCGCATCCAATGTTTTGGCACACGTTCATTATCTATTGCAATGTTTTGCTGAAATATGTTAAGCGGTACGATATTTTGCACGACTATTTTATCGTTTCATTATCACGCGTAACCTTTGATTATCGCGGTATTTGTTGTGCACAGCGTTTTTCACGAACAGCCGTTTGATGTCATGTTATGACGTAATCGACGCGGCGTTTTTGTCACAATATCTGCATGCGCATCATTTTTGAAGTGTACAATTTCCTTTCCGTGCGATCATGATGCCATGTGATCGCTGTCCACAGGCATTTGAGCCAGTGTACTCCACGGTGCGCCACATTTGAGCCAGTGTACTCCACGGTGCGCCACATTTGAGCCATTGCACGTCACTGTGCGCCACATTTGAGCCAGTGCACGCCACTGTAATCGAGCTGTACGCCAGGTCATACGAGGACCTTTTAAGGAGTTTTGGCTATCCGCGTTCGGCCGCCTCCGAAGCGTGGCTTAGGCCCACTTTACCAAACAGACGTAATGATCTCGTTCGGTTGTAGTTGTCTGCTTCCCGGGTGAGTCCACAATCACTCATCAATGTTGGGATAAATCACCTGTCTATGTAAATGTTTTAAAAGTAGAAAATAAACTATGGGGCCGAATTATATACAAGTTTAACAGATGCAACACCTAGAATTAACCTTCACCAGCGTGTCATATTTAATCTCCACCCAGTCGGTTCGGACATCTCACACTCGCAAAAAAACGTTCATGTAACCAGCGTGGCAGGTTTGAGATAAGGAAAGAGACACCAGTTGGTAGATCTTGTAACACAAATGATGAAAAGTGGTTGCAAGAAATATCACAACGGCCTGTCGTTGAGGGATCGTGCGTAAACAGAGCAAATCTTGTTACGCCATTCATCTTACAAACCTTATCAGCGCTTAGATTTAAGGTTCTGACAATTAATCACTTGAGCCGCTACAACTAGAGATGTAGCGGTTCTCCAAACGGATGTTTGAAGTGGTCCTACAAGCGGATATTCTACCGCTGCAAGCGAGACCCAACGCACCATCCAGCGTGCCCTATTGTAATATGCATGACTTCGGAGAGTGCATGCATTGACATATACCTCGCACAATTAATATAAAATGTTATGTGGCAGGCTTGAGATGCTACGGAAATGAACTGGGGCACTAACATGTATAGCGGAGCTCCAGGGCAACAATGCTAGAAACGCCAGCAACAATGCCAGGGGCGCCAGCAACGATGCCAGAAATTCGAGCAACCACTCGAGCAGGTTTCTGTTTAGGAACAAAACTACGAAGTGTGAACGCACTTTGTATTACGCGCTTCTGCCATGTCCAGTACGCGTGGGCGTAATAATCCTGATGTCCGTATAAAAAACACAGCAATGCTTAACTGAACAGTAAAAAATACTATGCATTTGATTTTTATGCTAGTCAACAGTCATGCCAGCGCCCGAATGCATTCAATCCGCTGGGTGAGAGACAGAGGATCAGTGACGCCCACACCCACCTGAAGCAGGACTGAATGGAAATGTACGCCGAATAGCCACAGGTTTACCTAACGTGACGAACGACCGTCCGACTCGTCACCACGCCGCCCAGAGCGGAGGCGGGCCAGTCGTCGGTACAGTCCCTTCACCACGGCCAGAGGGTCAAGCGCGCTTGCACAGAGGGTCTTGAAGCCTTTACACAGTCGTATCAGTCCGCCATACCTTGGCGAATGTGTCTCAGCCTTTCATCTTTTGACAAAATTTGGCGTTTATGAGCCTAACATCCGGCAAAGAAGGACGTACGTTATGTACCCATCCACGTCACCCAAGAATGTTAATAACACACATTCGGTGAATCGAACCGTGGCTGCATCACGTGGCACCAAGCTGTCGTAGTCGTGTGAACGGAAGGTGGACGGAAGCGCCAGCTCGAGCCTTTGCCGTGCAGAAACAATAACAAACTCAAATAGCCGTCACCGACAAGGGTGCTTGTTTCATGCGGTTGACTAAAACCACACCAACGCTCCCCCTATACGACCCTGGTTTGCGGCATCGTAGGGTCGTTTTCCTGAGCGTGACTAGAATGAGGCGGTCGCGAGAACGCGCGCTCTAGCAGTTCACGCCCCACACATAAGCCATGGCCTGGAGTGCGGCGTGATCGAGCAGAGCCAGCATCAAGGTCAGTGGCCTTCCTCGATACGACCCGAAGCCCTGACATCGATACACACGGCGCCCGGGCGGGGAAGGGGGAGGGGTACCACCGCCAGGCGCCGCTGCGACGCTGCAGCACAATTTGCAGGATGTCGCAATGCAGCGGCCTGTCGGGCCACGGCGGGACGGGCCTGCGGAATGCTAACGTCCGCAATCACCTACCGCCGCCGACGGTCAAGCGGTGCGCCGACCGGGCCTGGGTCAGCCGGCTGGGGCGGGTTGTTCGCCGTCTGAAGGTCGCGCCACGCGTGGGGGGCCGCCGCTCAGCCTGGCGGCCGGCACTCCGCCGCCACGTGATGTCCCCGGTCACGTGACGCTCGTCGCGCCGACGACAGCACGGCACCCCGGTGTGCGCTCGACGCCGCAAGTCCGCCACCGAAACTCCTGCCGGGCACGCGCGCGTGGGCACCACCCCCGACCCCCACCACTCCACTGTCAGAGAGCAGCGTCAGGCGTCACGGCGGAGCGCCAGCGCCGCCGGCGGCGGTCGATCGTCGCTGACGTCACCGCGCGGCGGCCAATCAGCGCTCGACTCGCGATGCAACCGCGGGTGGAAGCTGCCCCCGCGCCAGGCGCATGGCAACATCCGGATGTATAGGTGAGGGATTTGGCTCGCGACTGAGGCGAGCCGCTTGTGGAGTAGCTCTATCATGGGACTTCGTTCTTAAGCGAGGGCTTGGCCCGACTGGCCTGAGCAGAAACAGCGGTACACACGGACTTACCGGGACGATTCGTACTGTCCGAGAGTCAAGACGGCGGTAGAGGCGAGGGAACGGTCATCGTCGAGCGTTTGAGGGGACCGGGGACCTAGCAGGTCCCGACTAGCGTTGTCCCCAATTACAGGACAGGGGCATAAGTTTTCGGCAGAGCGATGACACACGGCCTGTACTTCTTAACTTTCCACTTGCGGGTCATGTCAAGAATGACCCGTCAAGTGGATATCGTTGCATATTTCAGTGATATTTTCCTGGCTGTCATCACCTTGCTTTACGTGATGATGGATCGATGTACCATTTTGAGCTTAAGGAAATGTTCAACAGTTACATTGGGCTTTGAACTGAGACAGTCATTTTCATGATCATTCCCTGCACTTTACAGTGAAACCCGTTAGGACGAGCACGAACACCACGGACTTCAGACCCTCTTGTTTCTGAGCTTGATCGATGTGAATTTCTGCAGCCTCTTACGCACCGCCTATGGGAAAGTCACGCAAACATGTATGGCGTCATAAGGACGTCACGCGAACATGCCACCTCATTGGCTGTGCTGTGCTCACGGTCAAGAAAACCATCGCCACTGAAACATTCGTGTATGCGGTGATACAGCACCAAATGTCCCCACGATAAAAGACAACGGGCTAATGGTCGGTTTGCGCTGCTGATCGCATGCCTCGATAATGGCTATGTTGTTTGGATTAGGGCCGTTTTGGCCGGCCATGACCATTTCAGGGCTATGAGATGAAGGAAAGTGGGTAACGGTGGGGCAGAACCACCTGCAACTAGGGATCCATCCGCAGAGACTTGCCCGCACAGAACCCCTCTTCGGGGTTTGTGTTCGCCGCTCGGGCGGGCCCCACCACCAGGGGCACTTGGGCCCACTCATGGCTGGCGCATGTGGTCTTTTCCGGACAAACGAGGCGTCGTGAAGATGGGAGAGCAGGCGGGACAGAGGATAAAATGACAGGATCGTCTTCAGTACGAACCTTGTTTTGCAATTGCTCACACAGGCCTTTGGGCAATAACTAAATATGAGGGGCATGAGGATGAGAATCCAACGACTTCAGAAGGTCCGACAACTTCCAACGACTCCGGCACGGCAACTCTGGCACGGCAACTCTGGCACGGCAACTCTGACAGCGACTCTGACAGCGACACTGAAAGACGTTTCATGAAGGGTGAAACGATGACATATTGAAGCCTGTGCAGGCTTATCAGTGACTTTTTTATTTGGGACAGTCTTTTCCACTTCAAAATATGCTTAGAATGACAAGTAAACTTTGCCCTCCATACCTGATGTTTGCCTCATTACCTTCGAACTCTTTAAATTGCGTATTGCATGACAAACACAGCATCATACAGAGTAGCAATTGCAGCAAGTGTCCCGCGTTTATTGGGCATTTTGTGAATCGCATGGAAATTTTTACTGACTCACGATTGGCAAGAGCCTCTGTCTGACCCGCTCAGACAAATGATCTTGGCTCAGAAAGTTTGATAAGCTGCTTAGCTGCAGCTAATCAAACTTATCAAACTCCCCCTTGAGCGCGCCACTAGTAGCATCACATGCTCACCGCAGGACAACAAATGCAAATCTCATATGACAAGAACAATACGCAGTTAACTTCAGTGAAGCCGAATCCCAATTCTGAGACTACAATGGTGACCACTATTCTGAGACCACTCTGCTCATGTCCTGCTGCAGGCCTTCGGGTCTAAACACAGCAGCAGCTGCGCGTCGCCGGGCGGCTGCTGTGGGCAGTCCACTGGGCGCGCTCGTTTATGGTGTGCGGCAGCGCGGGAGCCAGACCGCCCGCTGGCATGCGCGAGAGTTCACCCACGTGGCTGGTGCGACCTTGAGCTCGCCGGGGTCATTCAGTTCGGGGCAGATGCAGTGCTGCTGCTGAGCCGTCATTGGGCTCATGACACTGGATAGCGGACGCGGTTGGCGCCTGGGGGCAAGCCCTGTAGTTTGCCGACGTTGTAGTGCCTGGTCACGATCACCGAGTGTGGGGCGGAGCAGTTACGAATTGACGAGCCCGACCGTTGCAGCCAACTGTGCAGGGTCGGAAACATCTATCATGTGCGCCTAGCGTGTGGCGGGTGTGACGTGATGTACCAAACTCGTGCAGGCTAAGCCCAACGGTCACCAAGCAAGACTTTTTACGGGGCTGTTTGTGACTTCAGAAAACAGGCTGTCACAACATAAGGTGCTACAAAACCCACTGCCAGATCACGCGGGGATTCTTTACAGTCTAGATAAGCGCCTTCAGATCCGCTATTTGGAGGTGTTGTCACCACTGCTGTAAGCACTTTCGTCGAGGAGGGGCAGCTCGCCGCTCCCGACAAAGACTGCGTAATCACGCCCCTTGCACGACGAAAGGACGTTGGCTGACTGTACGGCTCACCGCACAGCTCGGGCAAGTGGTGCAAACGACCCGAGTCTGGCGTCACATCTGGCTCTGAATGAACCAAACCGGGTTCGCGATCGTCTTCATCGTGCCGTGGACACCACTGATGCAGGCGCACTGGAAGCTTACAGTTTCGATAGCGTGCGACTGGGTCCGTTACACCGGCAAAAATGGGCGATCTCGTGCTCGGGGCCGGTGCTGATATGGCTCTCCCCAATTGGATAGCCCGGATGTGCCTCAACTCGCGCTGACCGACGGCCGGTTCAAGGCAGCCACAACAGTGTGGGGCACGAGCTTTCTGACGCTGTGGCAAAGCGAGACCTTGGCACCCACTGACTTTCCGGGAAACTGGCCTTCTCGGGCTCATCGGAGCTGCGAGTGCCGTTACCCTACAATGGTGATTGATATGTATGCAGTTTACTAGACAAAGCCCGGATCCATATAGATCAGAAGTGTCACAAACACGACAACAAAATGAAGATCATGCGTAGTTATGCTGTCAAGTGGGATTAGTAGGGTTAAAGAAGAGGAGCTGAAGAGCAGGATGAGCAGTGGCTATTCTTGGAGAACGTTGTTACTTTGGGGATGCATTACAAGCGGATGAATAAAGGGCACATGATCACGGAAGCAAAACCACACGGAGAACATTGCATGGACGTCGGAAGATCAAAACAGTCAACAAGAAATATCGAAGCACTGCGTTCCGCAATGCAGGATGAAAAGGTACACTACACGAACCATACACGTACATTCACATTTGGGATCATGCTTTTCATGCCTTGGCCCCAACTGGATGACGCCAGGTGACGTCAGCAACGCCAGCCCCCCATACCGGCACACGGGTTAATTGCTCCCGCAATAGCCCCACCGCACCGGTTCCATTCCAACACAGGTTAGTTAGACCTGGTCGTTCTCATAAGATTGGACGGGCTAATTCAGCCATTTTGTTGCCATGCGCCCAGCTCCTGAACGCCGCCAGAAACGGACCACAGCATTGG
This sequence comes from Pollicipes pollicipes, assembly GCF_011947565.3. Lineage (NCBI taxonomy): Eukaryota > Metazoa > Arthropoda > Thecostraca > Pollicipedomorpha > Pollicipedidae > Pollicipes > Pollicipes pollicipes. Next base: position 59,589,785 of record NW_023596576.1, on the reverse strand, counting down.
AATACTCTTCGGCATTTAATAGCACGGATAGGGAATAAGGAAGCGCGTCGGATATCCCAGCCAGTGCTATGTTATCGCCTTACCAATGAGTCGTAACCCGTTTCGTAACTTGTCCCTTTAGTTAAGGAAGATAGCTGTGGGGACAACGCAGCCACGGCAATCTTTGTATCGGATGAACCGAATAAAATTATTAAACAAATGCTGTGGACGACAGAGCTTCCCCTACACGACTTCTACTTTACCTTGCTTCTAATGCAAGAACGCTTAACGCGCTCAGTTTATGAGTGACAGAACTTTTAACTTTCATATAACTTTTATACGCACTGCTGCTTTTAGCCCCCAAAATTCCTATTCTAACGAATACATTTGTACACAACATTAGTTATAATAGGGTTAATTCTACTGCACAAATATCTATGCAACAACCCTTCCAACGCACAAACTTCCACGTGACAGTGTTTCTACACAAGGAAAAGTCGCAAGCGAAGGTTTTTACGCGGCATTACCCTTAATGTAAGAACATGCCATGCATAAACTTTTGCGTGATAAAACATCTAACCACAAAACGTTTACACATTAGTTCTGTGTGACAAAACTTGAAGCGAAAAACTTTTACGCGACATTAGTTGTGTTAAAATTGTTATGTCACAGAAGAACTGCTGATGTAAGAACTTTTGATGCAAGAACTCATAAAATATAAACTTCCGCTTGGCAACACGCTCAATGCAAATGCTTTTACGAGACATACCTTTACGAGACAAAACGTTTAAGCCCGGTTCTCCCAAGTTTTCCGGCCCGGAAAACCGGGCTGTCTCGTCCGGAATTCGAAGCCGGAGTACCTCTGGCGGTGCGAACCGAAAAAAACTGGACCGCCGCTGGTCGGCCGCCCGGCTTCTCCCACCGGCCGGCTTCTCCCATCGGCCGGCTTCTCCTACCGGCCGGCAGGGACCCGACCGGGCCGGCAGGGGAGGTTGGCTTCAGCTCAACTTTTGACCGGGCAAGAACTTCCACGTGGCAGAACTTCCGCGTCACACTATTTTGAACTCAAAATGTTTAAATGAAGATGATGAATACAAAGTCCCGAGATTTTCCCGATTCTAGGGTCCCAAATTTTGAAAATGACGATTTTTGAATATATCGGCGTTCCGGGAAGACATTTTTTCTGGACATGCTCGACGCATATACTTGCTTACGACAACAAACATATATACACCTCATGCTTCACTGTGTGTATTATAATCCGTCACACACGTACACAAGCAGTACAAGAACGCATTGCATTGCTACTCAGATGACTTCATCTTTTGATATGGACCGCTAAAATCTACGGACAGCTAAAAACAACTAGCTTAACATCCAGTCGCATGGTGCTGGTGGCGCATGACAGCATGACAAAAGCTAAACTGATGACATATTCCCAGCCATCAATTTACTGGCCTTTTCTCCGCGACCAAGCAGATCTCGTTTCCAAACACCCGGCCTAACAGCTCCGTCCATGATAACAGGCTGATTGGCGTGTGTAATATCCAAGCCCTTTGTTGCCAACCGGTCCGACCAATCAGTCTTGGTTCGATAACCTGTTGGCTGCCGAGTTTGAGACAAAATATCATTGTTTCTTCTGCGGGCACGGAGCACGACCACCATAACCAGCAGTGGCGGTGCGAGCACTAACATTGGTGTAAGGCCAGCGGCACCAGAGCGGCTCAACTAGCGGCACCACGAGCGGCAGCACCAGCGGCACCAGGGTGGCACCAGCAGCCATGACTCCGCAGAAGACTAGGACGGTGACAGGGCTTCATCAATGAAGGCGGTGTCACGAGTCGCCAACGTCACCAACCCCAACGGCGAAGCTGACGAGCTTTAGTACAAAAATGAACATCGTAGTGTACACTTCAACGTTACGCAAATAAGGTGATAAAAAGAACAGCGCTCTCACACGTGCTTAAAGTCGTTGTCAACTGAAAAGGTATTCAGCTCTTGGCGTTACGCCGTGGCGTAACCGCGCTTTGTCGTAACCGTGCTAGAGTTTTGGGGCTGTAACGAATTCCATTCTTGCAATTGTGTGTTCATCTCAAACGATATGATCAAGCAAATGATCTCGGTCTGTTCTGTAGGCTTCCTTAAGCTCTCAGAAAGCAATACAAAAGACTTGCAGACGATAAAATGACTGCTCAGATTTGAGACTTCCGTTCGGAAGTGGTTTTGTTATGCCGGGAAATTCAACATGGCCCGGAGGTTAAAGTCTCTTCACTGAGTCAGAAGCACCCAGGTCGTCGAGTGGAGCTTTCTGCGTGTTCTTCACGGTACCTTGGTCCCAGTGGCGCACACAAGGGATGAGGGTCTTAGGGTCTCGTCCCTAGCACCTGGAAAGGTCGCGTGCTCACAACTATCATGTTAATCGCCCTTTCCCCTTCCCACCGTGTCGTCCGCTAACTCATTGACATGTTGATTCATGCGCGGACGGCACGCAAAGGCTTCCAGACGCCGTGCCATTCCCGATGACGTTACACAACAGCGGCACAGTCGAGACGGATCTGGCCGTATTCTGCGCGGTTCGCTTTCGTCGGTCAACCCTGCAAACACTGAGCGATCAGTTCACGTGATAGCAGCTTCACAGGCTTTTAATCAGCTTCCGGTCAGCCCGTCCGGGTAAATCAGCTCAGTTGATGTCCTTCCGGGTAAATCAGCTGGTGTCCATCCGGAGAACTCACTTGGTGCGCTTCCCGGGTAGCATGATTGGTTAGCCTGCATGCCTGCCCACCCATCCATTATGGGACGGGGGGGGGGGGGAATCGCCGCAGGCGCCAGCTATTTGTCCTTGACTGGAATGGCCTGCGTGCACTAAAGGTCAGATGTCGTCAGAGGGCAGGGTGGACTACTGTGGGCATTGCAGCACGTGTTCAGCTTTCGCCGCAAAATTACGACCGCTGAACCGGAATTTTACGACCGGATAGTGGAGTCAGGTATCACGCAACAAGCTCTGCTTAGTGTTGGCGCTGATTCCAGAAATCCATCCAATCAAAATGCCTGGACACAATCTTTAAAGACGTTTTGACTGTATGCTCGTAAAAGCAGACCATCGGTCAAAATCCTAACCGTCCCTCTTCTTAAGGAGCTGATCATGCCGCGACTGGACAGCAAAACAAAACAACGACGTTGCTGTCCCCCTGCAAGCTGTTAAGTGCATTTGCGAGGACCATTATGCATGTAAATAGGACAGTACTAATAGCCTTATTCCTCGTGTAATAGTCATGAGAGCGGGGAAATAGATATATTGATATTTCGGCTTCATGTCTCTGTCGAAATGAATAGCGATATACAAATATCAGATATCCTCTTCGATAATGGCATGCAGCCGAAATATCAAGACACACACACACACACACACACACACACACACACACACACACACACATATATATATATATATATATATATATATATATATATATATATATATATATTATCCTGGCTGTTCTGTGACGAATAAGGCTGTTAGTACTGTCTTATTTTCCTTCTGTAATCCCGTCACAGTTAGGAGGCTTCGAAGCAAACTTCCACGAAACATGCTAGCTTACGCCCTTCAGCCTCTAGTCTTCGCACACATCACCTCCCGACCTCCGGCTCAGAGTGTCACCTATGCAGCAGGAACATCGCCGCACAGAAAAGCTAACGAACTGCACAGTTCGCAACGTCAATGGCTAAGGCAATGACATTACACACGCGTGACAACAGTTCGGGCGAAAGCCTTTGGTTAAATTATCCAGCAACCGAGAAGGTCAGAAGCCGGGAAGTAAAAGAACAAAAGTCAAATGAGATAAAGTATAATGGCAATAAGCCAAACAGGATAAACGTCAAATGCAGAAATGACAAAATGCCAAGAATTTCTAAGGGCAAGAAGTCAAATGACAAGAAGTCAAAGAATTAGAACTAAACGAAACAAATCAAATAGACAAAGAGTCCAAAGGGATAAAAGTCAAATGGATGGAAGTCAAACGGCAAAAAGTTGAAAGGACAATAAGCCAAATGGCAAGAACTGAAATGCTAATAAGTCTAAAATAGAAGTTCCATGTCAAAAAATATTATCTTAAGAGCTTACTGAAGAATTTTAAGAATTGTCTTTTGTCTTAAAAAACCGATGTCAAAATCCAAAAGATAAAAATCACCTCTTAAGTTCAAAAGCGATAAAGTTGCATGAGTAACAGCGTTCCCACTTGTCCTCCACCTCCCCTGGCAACCTCTCCCACTTATATGTAGAAATAGAAAAAGACGAGGCTAAGACATCCAATTAAAAAAGGAAAAGGTGCCTGAGAGCCCTGAGGCAAAGAAGCTAGAAGAACCTTCATCCATTGCGCCAACTTAGCGCAATGGACACAACGCCACACAGCTATTTCCATTTCAATATCTGCTCACGCAACTGCGAAAAATGTATAACTTGATAAGACGACTTGATTAAACGCTTCACAACACAGTGGAGATATGGGCTCTGCATGACCTACAGCAGTCGATACGCCCTAAAACCCCAAATCATCATCACGACAACACAGTGACTATGACCAATCGAACGCTTTTAACAGCAATTGTTACTTTTCAGTACTTAAATCTGTCCAAGCACAAAATAGTGACTGCCTTACAAGGAAACAAGGTTTACAAGGTAACGTTGATTGCCTAACATGGTAACAACAAGGAAACGTTCACAAATTTTAGGTTGCACCTCATGTCTAACGTTGTTTTGTTTTGTTTTGTTTTGCTCTCATTGGTCTCGGCGCCCCGACAAATGGGGTTACCTTTGCCTTCCAGTAACCCAAAATGACTGAGAAACGTGAGATGCAGTTTCTCCAGATTTGAGAGGTAGTGCTGGAGCTTCAGACGCACATACATCGTGCCACTGTATGTTCCCAGAGCGTGTCTCCGTCCGCTTTCCTGGTTTCCGCGTTTCAGTACCGCCACGTGCGAAAACACATTTCACGAAAGAGAAATGTGTTTTGAAAAATGGAAAATGAAAAAAACACCACTAAATGACATTTCACACGGCATGACTAAACACAACTAAATTACATGTCACATGGTACGACACTACACATTCCCCCTCCTCAAAAGTTCAGCGCATCATGTCGCAACACTGTGCTTTGGCCGAATACGTCGATCACTTCGCTTACATGTCCACGGACTGTAGCGTGCCATGTGATTGATATTCTCATATGCCTACTCGCCCGCCCTTGATATGTTGGCATCGCTGCAAAGTTCAACAATTTTTCACTGCAGGTTGATTCTCGATCTAAATGTTCTGTTCCTTCGCTCCTGCATGGTCATGCGTCCGCTCACCTAAGATCACCAGAACCGATTTTACGACGGGCCAGAGCATCATTTTATTTTACTTCAGTTTCGGAGTGCATGTCTGCTACATTGATGCAATTTTACATACAGTCTACATACAATTTTATGGGCGTTTTAGTAAGTAGTTATTATTTACTCAATGCAACCGGATTCGAATTAAAAGCTTGGAAGTAACTTCCTACTTCACAAATGTACGCCGTTCTCTCTTTATGAAACTGGTTACAGGCTGCTGGATTATGCAAACTGTTTTGCGCCGTTGACGAGAAATGAACAAATCTTGTGCTGCATGTTTTGAATACATTAAAGGAGTAGGAAATGGCCCCTCTGGTTGAAGAATGTGGCTCGAGCAATGCTTAAACAAGATGAGATCAGCATATTAAAAAACCGTGCTATTTCAATTTCGAAAGTGCCCGTTTGGCTCCATTTTTCACTTTTGGACAGTATGATATGCAGTTATTTTCATGGGTTGCCATTTCCATTTACGTACGGTTACGCAGATCCCCAATCAGACATTTTCCTAACCGAAAAAGATATCTGCTTCAAGGAATTTTAGCTGTTAACGAAACGGCATTGTCGGGCATTGCGGCGAGGAATATCCGTACGATTCATGGTCGTTACGGTGGCCAAGTCAGGCTTCACAAAGACGGAGCCAGGTTTGACTTCTTTTTCAGATTGAAGGGGTCGGACTAATATGATCTTAAAATGAGTCAGTCATGCCAAAAAGTCGGTCCGAGCTAAGCGTGGAGAACGTCGTGCCGTATTAACACCATTCATTCCGTTCCATTCTTTCCGCTGGTCTTGTACCTTCATGCTGCTATAGTTCAGCAGAGATTTCGGGCTTTGCTATGGACTAATGGAGGGCGAGCACGACACACATAAACAAAGCTGGCTATAACAAAGCTGCCATGTAAACAAAGCCCTCTGGTTCTTATGTTCATGTTCTGGGCTTCTCTGTATTACGTGTGAAAGCAATGTGCACCTCAGCTACGAAAGTTCCCTTAAATAGCTGACTTTATCGTCACCCCAAGGTGTGCATTTTGCGACTTTCAAAATATCTGTCCGTATCGTAGCAAGAAAAAAGTCATGATCTCGTGAAATCCCCGACGTGTGAGAAAGAGGCTGGTTTTCATATCGGCCCGTCGGCTTTATCCACCACAGCTCCTCGCATGTGCTTGTGATGCCTACAAAATCACAATACGAACCGCAGTTGTAATTATTTTCTCACATATACACGCCCACTCTTGATATGTTGGCATCGCTTCGAACTTCAACAATTTCTAACTGCAGGTTGATTCTCGGTCTAAATGTTCTGTTCCTCCGCTCCTGCATGGCCATGGGCTGGCTCCTCTATGATCACCACTGATGATGCTACGACGGGCCAGAGCATCTCTTTACTTTACTTCAGTTCACAGTGGGTGTCAACCCCACGGTTAAACCAGCTGCGTTTATGAAGCCCAATTGATGCTTGTTGAGGTGCGGGGTAACTCCTTACTTCAGATGTCCCGCACATAGTAGAATTTCAGGGCGTTGAAGTTAACAGTCACTATCTACTCCACACAACCGCATTCGAAGCAGAAGTTTGGGAAGTAACTCCCTACGCCACCATTGTACGCCGTTTTCTCTTTATGAAACTGATTATCGGCAGTGCTTTTTATTTTGGCAGCGTTTTAGTTCGTGGTAGCCCTTTTCACGCTTACATTATTGGTCAGAGCTGAAATGCACAGAAGAAGTAAGCGCTGCAGCGAGATTCATTGAATGCTGCCAGATATATAAAGAACACCGGTGATCTGCGAAAGGCATGTCTCTTTTATTTTTCAGGTTAGGCCACTTCCATCCCATGCACATTTGGATCGACTACCATTGGTTCGAGTGCATTTCCTGTGTGCCACAGGGCGTTTAACGCCAAGATGTGAAGAGCTATGCCAGTAAGAACATTTGACCTGACCTATGCAGATGTCGTCCACCGCCATTCCCTATTCTCACCCCTGCCGTTCCCGTTCGACGGCATGTGGTTGTCCCACAATGACCATTTGTTGGGCGCCCGGCACCACATATGGGGATCTGCATTGAACCATACGTTGTAAAATATATGACCTTTGGCGTAGGTACTTTGTCAAATAGAGTTATCCTGGTAAACATTTGCGTACAAACTCTGCGCATTTTCATCCTACATCGGTGTGCGAACATTTGCGTACATTTCCATTATAGACTTATCCCGACCAGCAATTTACCATACGAATTATATCCTATACGATCCTTTTGCACTGCGTACTTTCGGCGTCGTGAACTTATTTATCCTTGTACTTTTTCCTGACAAACTTAAGACAAATTTTGCTTAATTCTACGAACAATGGCAATACGAACTTTTGTTTATGTCTTGTGCGCAAACTAGCGATGCTAGTCAAGGCTTACGTTGTTTAGATTAGAGCCCTTTGGTCCAGGCATGACTTTCCGAGCTGTGAGATGAAGGAGAGTGGATGGCGGTGGGCAGAACTATGCGCACCTGGGGTTCATCCGCCGAGACTTAGCCGGTGGAGGGTTTGTGCTCGATGTTCAAGCGGAGAACCCCCAGGGACCCACTCGAGGCTGGTACCTCTAGCCTTCCCCGGATACACGGGGTATCGCGAGGATGCAAGCTGAATTTAGAATGGGGAAAGTAAGACCGATATGGATGATAGCTAAACACATAATGAATTTTGTGCCACTATCCCGTTTAGACAATCTGTTAGGTTGTAAAACTATCAAATCATCTCATTGTTTTTCCAAAGTAAAAAGAAGTATGCCTTTTTGCATTACTCTCTGCCGCTTTCCCTTCCCAAACCGTTATTATTTGTGGTTTAGGGCGCGTCGACTACGGGGTTAGCTATGCGCCCCTGCCCGAGTCAGTTTCTACCCATACCGTGCGTAATCCGTACCTGACGGCTTCAGCTTTGACTGGACGGTCGGGTGGAACGGTGTTACGCCGTTGAAAACTTTTCTGTCTTCGCTGAAACAAACGCTAAAACTTTTCTTTGAGGCGGGCCTGAGCCCGAGGTGTTGGGGCAAACAAGGCGGCGCTGATGTCGGTGGTGGTTGGGGACTGTAGGTCGAGGCGCCAAGACATAGTCTGTGCAGAATTGACACCAATCCCTGTCGTGTTGCACGCTGTCGTTCTGTGGATAATGGAGATAAACATGCGATGAGTTGAGTGTCAGGGAGCGCAACACCATTGATGGGGAGCTAGCCCACATGCGTCTTCCCTATATCCCTAGCCAATCATTTGGTCAAATACTCAAAACCAACGACGGCACGCCGGCTCGAATGCACACGCCTTGGATCATTAACACCGGTTACGGGATATCTCACATCTGACGGGGAAAACAAGGATTCCCGCGTCTCTGGATAAGGTATGATGACGTGTATGTGCTTATCGCTGCTAAACCGCAGCACTTACCCAGGTTTTCCTTGACCTTTCCGAACAATGCTTAGCTGTCTGCGGATTCAATGACGTCACATGTTAGAAGCCGATCTTCTCAAAACTTTTGAGTGCGGATTTTCGGTCGCGAGCCTTGTCTCGTGCTTTTTGGAAAATACGTCAGGTCAGGGCGTCGTAGTCAGGTTTGTCGAAGTGGGGGAGTGTAGAAGTATTGGAGTGTTTCGGATGAACCGTTTTGATCATAACACCAAAACATGAACCGTTTTAACTCCCCCTGCCAGCTGATACGCTCTCGATTATCCGTTATATCCACACTCCAGAGATACATATCCGAAAAGCAGTTTGCTTGCAAAGGAGCACAGCAGGGTCACAAGCGTGAGATGAATATGCCTCATGAAATAGATGACCCAAAACCTGTCGCGACCCCCACAGGTGATCTCGCCGACTGGAGCTGAACTGGCCGCGGCCCTCAGCGGCTAAGGAGCCCTGGCGCTGAGGCCGCCGCCGCATCACCTCGGCCCGGCGGCGCTGGACGAGGCGGCAGTGCTGTGCTCCGGCAGCACGTGCCACGGCCCGGCGAACAGGGCGCGCGGCGGCTAGGCGCGGCCTTGTCGGCCGGTTCCACGGTGTCACGGCCGTGCTTGACCCGAGGGTCAGGTTAGTGGTCCCCGGCCTATCCGGGACGACTCTTAGAGCTCACCCTGCTGGCTGGCGGCGGCCGGTGTAGCGTGGAGCGGTAGACTGCGATATAGCGAGAGAAACGGTCTCAGTGACCACTAATCTCAATATCGGACAGTTCCTCCATAAGTCCCGCCGGCCCGTATCCGTATCGGTCCTGTCTCGCGTGAGGCATCACGTGGGTTGTCACCGCGGATATTCTCTTCGAGGGTCTGCGCGTCACCACCACGGGTATTCTCTTCGAGGGTCAAGCTCGAGGGTCTGCGCGGATGTTACAAAGTCTCCGTTAAGTAACTTTATGTCGTTCCCGCCGAAAACTTCTCATGACGTCACAGCTGGATGTGAAGTTATGTGATGTGGGTGTTCATCGACCATAACATCCCCACCAGGAGACTTGCATGGATATTTACTTAAAAAAAAGCGGCTCGCAAACATATTCAAACATCAAACTTAATTGCGTGCAAGTACGAAGCATGCTATCGTGCATGAAAACAATCGTTTTGGATCAACTCACGGCCACTCCATCACGCGGTCACGGTCTCCAGACCACGCAATTAGATACGCATAGGTGTCGCCGAGGAAGCTTGGTGGGCTGTTTGCGAATGCGCCGCCTACCGGGCAGAATGCTTGTGAGCAGCGGCGCGCGGCGGTCAGGGTGTAGTCGTGGCTGCGCTTCGCTGCTCCGATGCTGATGTGAGGATGGTTGATATATTAACGTTCTCAATTCTTCAGAACATTTCGGCTGGAACCAATCCCAGAAGGTTCATACGGCGGGCACTTTATTTTCTCCGTATATCGTCCAAAAACAACGCTTTCAGAAACCTGAGAGCAACAACCGGTACAATTCGCGCCCACATGCACATGAAAGCTGCGTGTGCATAGGCCGCTCGGCTGCGCGCACATGAACACGAGACGCATGCAATAAAATAACGGCTCTCATCCGGATTGGAACCCAACCACTCGGTGACCTTCCCGCCCGCGACTGGCCTCTCTTTTGGGCTGCTCCCTCCCGGCTGCGGTACCGCGAATGCCACTTTGTAGGCTCAGACAGCACGGCAGCCTTCCTCGGCCACCGTTACGTCAGACACGTGTCGGCCCGTTGGTCGGCAGACACACATGGTTGTATACATTTGCCATCAGTTTGTAGGTAAAATAAATAAAAAGCGCTGATACCACGCGTATAAATAGGCACAATTTCGCAGTTCTTGGTAATAGAACACTGTTCAAACACGTCAGCACGCACACAACATGCATTTTGAGCATAACGTAAAGCAGAAACGTACACTACAAGCAATTGGACGATGGGCACGTTTTGTTTCTAAGTGGGTCTTTGTCCCACGTACATCGAGGCAATACGCAGATCATCGACACAGCCTGTCACCACGGTGCCGGCCGTCCCGCAGTGTATCCAGCCACCGTGTCGGGACCCGCACCGCCGAGAGCGCGCAGCGAGCCGCACAATCACGGATTCGGCCACCTGAGGGGCGAGCCGCCGTCCTGCAGCCCGCCGGCCGCACCATACCAGCTGAGGCGTCAAGCAAGGCTCCAGGTGGCCCGCTCCGTCGCCCGGGGCGGCGTGGTGCGACGACACAGCCCGCCCGGCCAGCCGTCCTGCTGTCCGTACATGGCCACCCGGCTAACCGTCCTGCCGTCCGTACACGACCACCCAGCCAGCCGTCCTGCTGTCCGTACGAGACCCGCTGTCCGTACTAGCTGTCTGTAGTAGCCGTCCTGCTGTCCGTACACGACCACCCGGCTAGCCGTCCTGCTGTCCGTACAAGACCCGCTGTCCGTACTAGCTGTCCGTAGTAGCCGTCCTGCCGTCCGTACACGGCCACCCGGCTAGCCGTCCTGCTGTCCGTACACGGCCACCCGGCTAGCCGTCCTGCTGTCCGTACACGGCCACGGAGCTTACCGTCCTGCTGTCCGTACACAGCCTCTAGCCGTCCCGCTGTCCGTACACGGCCACGGAGCTAGCCGTCCTGCTGTCCGTACACAGCCTCTAGCCGTCCCGCTGTCCGTACACGGCCACGGAGCTTACCGTCCTGCTGTCCGTACACAGCCTCTAGCCGTCCCGCTGTCCGTACACGGCCACGGAGCTAGCCGTCCTGCTGTCCGTACACAACCTCTAGCCGTCCCGCTGTCCGTACACGGCCACGGAGCTAACCGTCCTGCTGTCCGTACACAGCCTCTAGCCGTCCCGCTGTCCGTACACGGCCACGGAGCTAGCCGTCCTGCTGTCCGTACACAACCTCTAGCCGTCCTGCTGTCCGTACACGGCTACCAGGTAGTTGTGCGGCGCGTAGTGCAGGCTGACCGCCGCCGAGCCCGGGCACACGAACGTAGAGGCCGGCGAGGCGGCCGCCTCCCTGTAACACGCTGGGACGTGTCGGTCGCGGGCGGCGACGTCGGAACAGGGCAGAGCGGCGGCGCCCCGCTCTCTGGCTCGCCGTTCCGCCCAGCGGATACATCATACGGCTCTTTATTGGTGCCTGTGACTGCTCAGGTCATCAACAGCGTCACCCTTTGGTGGAGGCGGGGATTGGTGAACGGTCCTGAGAAGTGCAATGATCATTCATATTATGAAACACTCAATGATAGGTGGTCAAATGAGAAAAAGAAAGAGAGCATTAGGCTGTAGATGGCACATGTTGTCAGTTTCTCCGCGCAACCACTGTCATTTCCCTTCATTATCATGGCTTCGGAGACTGACTACTCCATGCTCTGCTCAATGCAGGTTGAGATCATTTACTTTGTGCACAGGTCTCGAGCATTTCCTAAAATGGGAGGCAGCATGCACGCCATTCAATGTTCGCACGCATCCCAGTCCCATTCGAGCGCTTACGCTTTCGTTGAGAGATTCCAGGTGTTGATGGCGCCATCCCGGTCTGCCGACACTAGCGTCCTGCCGCCTGGCGTCCAGAGCAGTGAACTAACGCTTGCCATGTGCGCCGATAGATCGTGGAGGATGGAACCCATCCCCAGGTCGTACACTCGTACGTGATGATCTTCTCCTGTGAAGAGAAAGTGCTATGTCAGCATCATTGTCGCTCCAATGTCATGGCCAAAAGGCTCTGGTAGACATATTTAAGCACTAAAAAAAACAACAAAAAAAAAA
>NW_023596576.1:59552111-59576468 GCF_011947565.3 Pollicipes pollicipes | reverse complement strand
CGGCGGTAGCATGGCGTCCGCCGAATACGGCTTCTTCGGCGGGGCGGAGCTGGCCGGCCGCGAGCCAACCGCGCCCCGGCCTGGCCATCCCGCAGCCGTGGCGACCTGGTCCCGTCACCCTGCAGGCCTTCACCTCTCACCTGTCCACGCGCACCACGGTGAGTGCCGGCCGGCGGGACTAACGCTGCTCCTCTCGGGCCTCTGCTGCAAACGTGGCCCTGGTGTACCGGATCACTGCTGGACTGAACCTCCTGGGATCTGTTGTTGCGGCGAGTCTCGTTTTAGGCCTTGCTGTCTGGCGACGTGGGTTCACTTCAGCCCGAGTCACTCAACCTCGATGTGCTCCTGCCGCCCTGGTCCGCGCGTGGTGGCGCGCCCGGCGCGGCGCTGACCCGGCCCTCTCGTGCCCCAGCCTGCCGCACCTGTCCGTGTCGCCGCCGCCGGAGGCCGAGAGGCGCCCCTGCGCCTGGCCAAGAGGAGCGGACGTCTCCGCTCTCCAGGGAGCGGCACGGCGCCTGCGGCCACCAGCACCTGAGGCCCGCGCCCGCCGGACACTCGCCGCCAGCAGCCGCGCTCGGTCAGTGGCGGCGTGCGCGGTCACGTTTCTGCCTAGGGTGTCATGCTGTCTCACTGAAACCTGGAGGGAGCGTTATCACACACGCGGCCACTGTATGGGAGGTACCTGTACCACGGCCACTGTACCCATGGTGCCTGTACCATGGTCACAGCTCCTGAGGTACTCGCACCACTGCCACTGTGCCTGCGGTACTTGTATCACAGCCATTGCACATGAGGCACCTGAACCACGGCCGCTGTACATGAGGTACCTGTACCACGGCCACTGTGTCTAAGGTACCTGTACCATGGTCACTGCTCCTGAGGTACTTGCACCACGGCCACTGTACCTGCGGTACTTGTATCACGGCCATTGCACATGAGGTACCTGTATCACGGTCCCTCTGCACTGGTCACAGTCACTGAGATCTGGGACGCTGGTGTCAACCCCTCACGGTAACCTGGAATGGTGGGGTCACACACGATCAGCTGGATATAATATTATCTCAAGTATCATCCCGTCGTAAAAATCGAATTACGTGGTGCTAGGGCACTGTGCATTCTCGTAAATATATCGGCGCTGAATGCATCACTGCCGAATGTATCGCTGGCTCTGTCGTAACTGCCAGCCATCACAGCTGTCTCATTTGCTTTTCTGTCGACGTTATGTGTCGCTGACGGAGTCGCCTGCTCCCATCTAATGCTGTATTCCGCAACACCCTCGTGTCCCATACCGACCCGCCGTCCCGCTCCACAGGCGTGCCGTCCCACCCTGACTCGTGATTCCTCCCCACAAGTGTACCGTCCTACCCTGACCCGTGACTCCGTCCACAGGCGTACCATCCCACCCTGACCCGTGACTCCTTCCCTAAGGCGTACCATCCCACCCTGACCCGTGACTCCTCCCCACAGGCGTACCATCCCACCCTGACCCGTGACTCCTCCCCACAGGCGCACCATCCCACCGTGACCCGTGACTCCTTCCCACAGGCGTACCATCTCACCCTAACCCGTGACTCCGCCCCGCAGGTATACTGTCCTACCCTGACCCGTGACTCCGTCCGCAGGCGTACCATCCCACCCTGACCCGTGACTCCGTCCGCAGGTGTACCGTTCTACCCTGACCCGTGACTCCGTCCACAGGCCTACCATCCCACCCTGACCCGTGACTCCTCCCCACAGGCGTACCATCCCACCCTGACCCGTGACTCCGTCCACAGGCATACCATTCCACCCTGACCCGTGACTCCGCTCCGCAGGTATACTGTCCTACCCTGACCCGTGACTCCGTCCACAGGCGTACCATCCCACCCTGACCCATGACTCCTCCCCACAGGCGTACCATCCCACCCTGACCCGTGACTCCTCCCCACAGGCGTACCATCCCACCGTGACCCGTGACTCCTCCCCACAGGCGTACCGTCCCATCCTGACCCGTGACTCCTCCCCACAGGCGTACCGTCCCATCCTGACCCGTGACTCCTCCCCACAGGCGTACTATCCCACCGTGACCCGTGGCTCCTCCCCACAGGCGTACCGTCCCACCGTGACCCGTGACTCCCCCCACAGGCGTACTATCCCACCGTGACCCGTGACTCCTCCCCACATGCGTACTATCCCACCGTGACCCGTGACTCCTCCCCACAGGCGTACCATCCCACCCTGACCCGTGACTCCGTCCCGCAGGCGCGCCACCGCCGGGGCGTCGGCCGGGGCCGGCCGGCTTCAGCCACGCCCTGTCGGAGCCGGCCCTGGAGAGTGACGCCGCTCCGCTGCACAAGCGGCCGCGCGTCGCCGAGACCTGGGTCACGTAGCCGCCGGCGCAGCCAGCGGGCGCGGACATGGCGCGCCGAGCGCCGGGCGGGCGCGCGCCAGCGCGCAGAGACCCGCGCTGCTGACAGCTGACCCCGAACGGCGCGTCGCCGGGCTCGGCCTCGGCGGGTGAAGCCGCGCTGAGCGGCCGGACGAGCGCTCCCGGCCGGGCGGCCGCCACACCGACGCCCGCGGCTGGCTGCGCCGGCTCGGCCTCGGCGGGTGAAGCCGCGCTGAGCGGCCGGACGAGCGCTCCCGGCCGGGCGGCCGCCACACCGACGCCCGCGGCCGGCTGGCGCCGGGTTCGCCGGCACCGTGTGATCGCTTCACTGTACAAACCGCCCGCGGGCGGTGCTGTTCGGCGAAGCGCCTTGTTTCCGGGGCTCAGCAGAGCTGTGTGTTGTATTGGTTGCTGGTGTTATGGCACGTGTCACTTATGTGTCTCATTTGTTACGTAGGTAAGCATCAAATGAAGCAGAGGCATTACAGAATTAACATGTACGATTAAAGGCGTCTGGAACGAAATCGCGCTTCACGAAAACGGCCCCATGTTCTGTGATTGCATATTGTATGGCTGGCTGGTCCTAACGCGCTATCATAATGTTGCTCTGTGACTGCTCTTTGACCTGAAGTTGTCCCCCTTACCGGTGACCACAGGGTGCGCGTTTCGTGCTGGTGGTTTTTGTCGCTGCCTGGAAGTCCCATGTGGCACGTTTCATCATTTGACGTACGGATGCATTCTGATATTATATGAAATCAGTTCATCTTTGTCTTGTCCAGACTGGGATTATGTGAAATCAATTCACCTTTGTATTGTCCAGTCTGCCTTTGGATAGGAAATGCTTGCAGTTCCATAAAGTGTCGGCAGTCTTTTAAAATAGATGTCTGGATATCTTTCTTTCCAGAAGGTTCATTGACGCCATACATTTTGTTTCAATCCAGGAGGAATCCCTTAGCTCTTAGTGATTTTCAGTCATGTTAACATTCACTAGAGGCTGAGTTGCTTGAAGCCTTGATAGCATGCAATGACGGTCACAATTTGGGTCTTAGTTTTGGCGAGCATAGTTAGGGTACACTTTGAACCGGCGGTCTGCATACATCCTCTTGGGGGCGAAGAAGCGGAGCGAGTCCGTGCCCTTTATAGCTTGTTCCGTAACCTTGAATAAAATACGATTCATAAATGTGTTAAAATGCATGATAGAATATTTCCTCTTTACAAAGTTGATGCCCTGAAGCGGGGTGAGGTAGCCACTAAGGGATGTTATTGGAGTGCTTCGAAATGTTGATAAATCGATAAAGAGAAGCATCCATCAAAAAGCTTCAACTTTCAGGGAGTTGACCGTCATCAAAATATAGCCAGTGTTGCTCACCCAGAGGTGACCATTCCTGCCGCATGCCATGCGTCGCCGATGTGGAGTGACCACCGCCCAGTCTCACGGTGCTCAGCGTGGTATGCTGAGTGGTGGTGGGGTGGGAGCGCGCGGCCTGGTCGCCGGCTTGTGCCTGGCGCATGTGCTGGGGTCCTGGACGGGTCTGCCGACGCGAGAGCGTGCACGGTCGGAGCGCCGACGATGAGGGCCGTCGTGTTCGCGCAGTGGGGGAGCTGCTGATGGCGTTTTGGGGTACTGTGTGTTTGGAGGAGAGCCCTCCACCTGCGGCTCGTTGTAGGGGGCTGTTGACACATGACGGGTCGGATGTGATGTACTTGATGCTGACGATTGACACTTCCCTTACGCCCCGCTTATCCCGCGTGAGAGGCCCGCACCATGCGCATTCTTGCCTGACCTACACTGTTAAAATGCACTGCGTTCTGGGACCACTGTTTGGTCTCGCTTGTTTGCTTGTTGACCCACGCTAGCGGGGCGTGACGGGTTTTGCTTAGCTGTCGCGCTCTCGCACTCTCGTCGTTCCGCTCTGGTCCTGCAGCGCGAGCTTTCCTGGCGATGGTCGTCGACCCTCGGTTGGCACTAGCGGCGTCTGACGGTGTGTTCTGGAGGCGGATTGTGTTTTTTTCCTGCGCTCTCACAGGCCCGCTGTGACCCCTATGATCCTGTCCCGGCAAGCCGTCGTGGTGCGCCGACGCCGTCGGTGTGCCCGATGCGTGCTTCAGCCCTCGTGTGCTGAATGTGACCTAGAGGTAACCACCATAGTCCAATGCTTGTCAGCGAGTTTCCACGTGAATACAATTGTGATAGAGCGCAACGCTGTGTACGGGTCTGCTCGAGGCACATTAGGGAGTAGGCCTGCAAGCCATTGAATTACTTTAGCAAACATGCGCATCGGCAGATAACCACAGGATTGTTACGCGGGTCTTGTAGCATCTTGATAACAAATGGGACTCGGCAAAAAAAGACAAAGAGACAGATGTACACATTAGCAAATGTATTCACGCAAGGCGTAACACTGCCACCTCCAACGCTAACAAATAACAACACACCATCGGTTCGTCTTTCACACTCGGCCTTGACTTGTTTCTGGCAGCTGGCCCGCAGGGGGGATCAGGCGGCTTGGAGATTGCTGAAGCCGCCGTGGGAGAGAGGCCGAGATCCTGCCAGGGGGATGGCATCCCGACAGGGGTGAGGAGACACGAACCGTGTCGTTCGGAGCCGGCGGGGAACCATCCGGGGCGGATATCCTCGCAGGTGTCTGAGATGTCAACAAAACCATTCGTGTCGTCCGGAATATGACAGGGTAGCGTGAGAGAACGGTGCAGGGAAGCATAGCCCAGCTGCGGTGTTTGGTAAGGTCGAACGCAGGGAACCGAGACTCCGGTCTTGCGGTGTGAGAAGGAAAGATGGCGTGTCAGCTGGGTACGTTAGCGGACAAGTTCACAACTTTACAAAGTCAGAAATGGAAGAACTCGCGTAATTGAATATGTCGAGGAAAGTAGAGACGTCCCGGCGCCAGTGCGGAAGAAGTCAGCGTGCTGTGCCAGGTTGGTGAGCGGAGCAGGGCCAGACCAGCGCAGAGTAGCAGGTGATGAATGCTCCTATGTCAGTATGGGAGGTAGGCAACATATAGAGCCGTGCCATGTCCAAACGAACACTACGGCACGCTGAAGTTGATACAATGCTTTACACCCGCTGGTTGTCTGGTAGAGACCCTGCGACACTTCGGTGTTGTCTGTTAGAGACCCTGCGACACTTCAGTGTTGTCTGTTAGAGACCCTGCGACGCTTCAGTGTCTCAATGGTGCCTTCGCAGTCTTACTATCTGTCTCGGTACCTGAGGCGGCCTTTTCCATAGTGAGGAGGCGATCACTAATGATCACTGACGGGGAACTTCCCGAAGTCACCCTCGGCAACGAACCCGCCCTCGTGGGTGGCCGAGTAGTTGACCACCTGCAGCTTGCCGTCCTTATCGTAGAAGCCGTAGCGTCCCTTGAGGTTACCTTTGCTGTCCCGCTCCTCGAAGCGGAACTGCCGATTGTAGCTGGAATAGGCCACATATGTTACAAGCGGCTGTTGAAGATGTCAGTCACGAATCATAGGTTCCCTGCAGGATCGCCTGGTTCCCTGCCCTGCATCGACATCTCGCTCGCGATCAAAGGCGATATTGACATGTGATGTACCCAAGTATGCAATAGCGTGAGCAATGAGCAATGGTGTAGCAATAGTGTATGCGATGGATGGTGGTGACTACAAGTGGCGTGCATACTTCGGATGGGATTTCATCTTTCCGTGCTTAAAATAAAGACGTTATAGGCATTATGCTGAGGGACTAGAACCGCTGAGAATGCAAGAGGCAAATGAGTGTAATCTACCAGAGGACTAGACCACAACATCATCTCTTACATCCGGTCTCGGGCGTACATCCAAGCCCGGATGGGATCGGATGGAGGTTTACCACAGCCCTTGCGCGGTACGAAATGGACGCCAACGTCCTTCATGTACGTTACGAAACACCACCAGGGAGCGTTCGGGCCACTGGCCAGATTCGATCAACCGGCACCGCGTGCCAAACAATCGAATCTGTGGCACTCGGGCCACAGGCTAACTTCCCTCATAGGAAAGGCGTTTTGCAAGAGGCCCAGTCTGGCTGATGGCTTCGCCATTCGCTTTCACATTCTCCCCCTCGCCAAGCTTGCGCCCGGCTGGCCCCAGTTGCTTCAGAGGGGGTGATTCCCACTCCGAGCCCCCACCCGTCACTGAGCGGCGCATCTGGCGCGCCGCCGCTGACCGCCGCCCGCGCCGCGGAAAGTGGCGCAGCCGGCGCCTGGCGCTGCCCCGGGCGCTGGGCGGCCCCCGGCGCCGCCGGCGGGCACGGCGTCGCGGCTCGGCGAGCGCCGCGAGAGAGCAGGCAGCTGGCGCGCGGCGTCCGGCGCCGGCGGCGACGGAACGCGAGAAGCCGACGGGAATGACCGGGCGTCAGCGGTGGATAAAGTGATCCGGTGGGTCACGTCATCACGAGGGGAGGGGGGGGGGGGGCAATGGTCTTGGAGCGTCGCGGCGGTGCAGACACGAGGTCTAGATGGGGCCTGGCTGAGTCTTCTAGACCCGGCCAGATCGTGTACACCCGGAGGTATCGAGGACCAGTCAGAACCAAGTTTGGGGCGAGCCAGCGATTTGGGCTTCGCCACGAAGGGAGGCGGGGGGGGGGGGGGGGGGGGGTAAAGGGGATATGGCACAACAGGAAGCAGAATCACGCCTGCTTGGGCGTTGCACGAAAAGAAGCACTTGGATGGCCTCACCCAATCTTGACCCGTGGTGGAGCCCACATGTGGCGCTAGCAATAAGTAATCCATGTCCAGTTAGCATCGGTGCGCAACGAGAGAAGGATCGATCTTAAGATCAGACCGCTTACGCGCCGGCCATTCGAGGATTCTTTAGTGGGGTTTCAGTGACTGTTTTAACAAGCCTGCCAATGCACTTTCTTCGAGATGCGAGCCACCTCACTTACCCAAATGCAATCGAACATGATCTGTGCAGTGTTCACTGGAACTGCATAGTTGCACCCTAAAGCGGCTTAGAGCGTAGCCGTCTGTTTTGCGGGCGTCCACTAACAGCCACGACCTATTCTCCTGCTCCCGCATCTTCTGCCGCACTCGGCCCGGGTGTGACGGCGCGGCTTGGCGAATCGGTGTCAGTGCGACGGAGTCACGGGTGCGCGCGCACTCCGGCCGCGACGCCGAGACGCGCTGTCCGGAGGCGGAGTCACACGCGTGACAGCCCTGACTGAGTGGGGGCTCAGGCGCGCAGATTCCTGTCGTCGCCCAGTCCGACGTCTGGCCGGGCTCGGCCAGCACGGGTGGGGCCGGCGCCTCGAGTCATTTAGCGAAACGCGAACAGTGAGGCTGCGGCGGTCGTTTGAGAGCCGCAGGGACAGCATTATGATTCCCATCAACTGACCATGAAATGTACCTCCCTTGCGCCGTGGGTGTCCGTCTGTTCTGCTAACCGGGGTTTGAAAAAAGGCATACAACTCATCGGTGGGGTGTGGCACTTACTCAGCTCTCAGCTCCAGGCACTCAGGCCTCGAAATGCTGAAAGCCTGCTCCACGGGCGGCGCGAGGGGTGGGGTCGCTCTCGGGTAGCCGACACCTGGCGCGGTCCACGAGAGCCGAACCAATGTCACGGATGGGTGACCGACGAGCTTTCGCCGGTTGGCTAATGGCCAGTGTACCAGCGAAGCGGGTCCGACGGCCTCCGCTGATAAATGTAATGTGCGGAATTTAACCGCGACGGAGGGTGGGAACAGGCGCCCCCTCTCATACTGCGCGGGTTAACAGCACTTCGTTTTCTAAAATGGGCGGCGGTGAAAACGGGACGACGCGTGATATCGGCAGCCTGCTTCAGAGAGTGAAAACGCTGCAGGCTGCACGGAGCCGGTGATGAGCCGTTGCAGGCTTGGTAAAATCCTAAGGCACTTGATCTGAGCCAGGCCCCGCCGCATGCCGTGATTGGGCTCTGGTTCCCATCTCCAGCACCACCATCATCACATCCCCATCCCCAGACACACACCTGCCCACTCTCCTGACGGGTACTGGGAACCGGGGACGTGCAACGCATGGCTGCACCTTACTGCGCCGCCCTGCCGGCGTCATGGGCCACTGGACGGCCCAGCCGGTCAGATAGGCAGACGGCAGCTTTCATGCATCTCATTGGATGACGTTGGACTGCCGTTGCCGTCTGTGACGTGTGTGCAAAACTCGAAAGAATTCGATCTATCAATTTACCCAAAGAGAGGAGCCTCTCAACGCAACCTGTAAAATGTCACCATGCCCGTGGGCTGTGACACATTCCGAGTGTGGCGTAGCTTATTCGATCAGCCCGTTTGAGCCATGCCACGCCGCAATTTCCACCACTGGCGGCAAACGTTAACGCAGCGGGCGTATTACGGCGCGTGGACGTGACCCGTGACCTGTGCATCGGCACAGGAGGCTCCGTCGGTCCGCCAGACAGCCCTGGATCACCTGCCCCATATCTGCCCAGACCTGACCTGCTCCAGACTAGGCCTGCCACTGACCTGACCTGCCCCAGCCATGCTCAGATGTGGCCTGATTCAAGCCTGACCCAGCCCACATCTTACCTCCCTCAGACCTGCCCGGGCCTGACCTGACCCAACCTGAACCCGGCTCCCTTGCATACTCACCCGCTGCCGGTGTCGTAGCCG
The DNA here is from genome assembly GCF_011947565.3 of Pollicipes pollicipes. NCBI lineage: Eukaryota > Metazoa > Arthropoda > Thecostraca > Pollicipedomorpha > Pollicipedidae > Pollicipes > Pollicipes pollicipes. The sequence goes on along the minus strand of NW_023596576.1, from coordinate 59,567,490 downwards.
AAGCGGTAGCTGTGAGGGCCCTGCTGGCCGTGCACCTGGAACTCCAGCCGGTTTTCTCCGTCTTCTCCGGTATCGTGATGGAGTACTGCTCCGGCGCACTGTCGGCGGCCGCCTGCGCCACAGAACGCCGCAGTCAGCGGCCGGTATAGTGGTCACTGGCGTGGCACGCGAATCAACGCGTGTTGGATTCTCGGAAGTCAGCGCAGCGCAGTAGGCACCCGTCGCGCCTCCGTCAGTCAGTTGCAATACTTGATCGCACGGCACAAACCGCTCGGGATTGCCAGCTCGAAACCAGCCTGCGCCGGGACTGTCAACGACTGCATAAAACACCATGAACCCGATGGAACATTCTCAAAGCTGCTGTAGCGGGGGTGTGCGCTGCACAGTCGGCTTTGTAGTCAAGTGTTCTTACGTAATCCCCAAAGACCCATGTTAAAGGCCTGAAATATTAATGGGCTCGGATCCCTTCAAATACAGGGGGAGTTCGTCTCGAAACTTCGATCTGCTGCAGCCCACCCGCTCCTGCCGCAGCAGCCGTCACCCACGCGTCCGCATGTCAGGCCCAGCCAGGCCAGGCCGCTGCGCCCTGAAGACTCGCCCCGCCCTCGGGCCCCGTCCGCGGTCCGGCCGGCTCAACCTCCGGTTCGCTGTAGGCGGGCGCGAACTCGGAGCGGCTGCGGCTCCAGCGGCTCCAGCGGCTGCAGCGGCTCCGGCGCCGGGTCCTCGCGTTCCTCCACGACCGGGCCCCGCACCGGCCAGTCTCAGCGACGGGGCGCCCGCAGCTGCTCCTGGCGCGGCTGCTCCCGTGGCGCCAGACGGAACGGCTCCTGCTGGCGCCAGGCCAGCGCTGCTCCCGCTGCGCCGAACGCCGGAATTCCGGCTGGAAGTCCAGCCGCTCGTTGGGCTGGAACTCCCTCCAGCCGCTTGGCTGCGGAGAACGGGGTGGTGTCATCGGTTCGCAAGGGCCTTTCTCCGCGAGTGCCGATCATATGAGTGCTCTATATGTCCAAAGGAGTGTTAATGTTGATGAACAGACAATCGATTGTGACGTGCGTAATGCGCGATTTTGGCTTGCGCGGTGGTGTTGTTTCAAACATAAAGAAATTAGCAACTTAAAATAGCTGGATCAACGTTAACCTAAGTAAAAACCTCACTACAATAACAATTCAAGATGTTGAATGCCATGCGCTTACGTGGAATCCATAATTTTGGTTATTCCAGTGAAGTTTCGTCTTCTCCGGTGCGCTGCACCGGGGTCACCCACACATTGCACTCACCCTCCTCTGGACGAGGCCGCGGAGGTCCTGCGCCGAACCTGCGCCTGGCGCCGTAGGCACCGGAGACGCACAGCGCCGATCACCTGCAACCGGGCAGGCCTTCCGCTGTCAGGGACGAAGCCGCGACAAGTGGGCGGTTACGTCAGAAACGGGGTCACAAATCGTGGGGTCTCCGACGGGGGTTTTGTGCGTCAAAAAACCTGTCGCAGCCGACTGAAACGGTATCACACATTGCTTTCCTTGGTTAAAAGGCAGCTAGGTGAAAAACAGGGCATTTACTTAGTCGTTGGCTCAGGTCAGACAAACAACTATGGTTTCGAGCGTGCCCACGCATCTGCCACAGACACGTGGCACTTGGGCATCAGAGCGGAGAAGCCGTCGTCCTGAACACAGACCACAACGCGTGACGGGCAACAAAAGCCGTCTTTTTTAAACGGAAGCCAGCATTACATACCCGACGCCAGCAGAAACCGGATCCCCAAACCCGGTGTCAACAGAAGCCGGATCCCCAAACCCGGTATCGACGGAGAACCAGATCACCATACCCGATGCCAGCGGAAGCCGGGATCCCAAACCCGGTGTCAACGGAAAGCCGGGATCCCCAACCCCGGTATCGACGGAAGCCAGCATCACCAGAGCCGGCAGTGGCCCACGAGGCGAACACTCGGTAACCAGGCCGGCCTCCGCCCGGGGGCGGAGCACAGTCACACGGCCCGTCACGCCGGTAGGGTCTCCACGAGAGTCACGTAACCGCGCACAAAGCAGCAGGGCTCTCATGATCTCACTGGGGCTGTCGGCCTGACACTGAGCTGGTGCCGACGCCGGCCGGCCGCCTTATATACGGCGGGCGCCGGCCACTGCGGGAAGAGTTCGGGACACTAGCGGTAACGGAGCGGGATGAGAAATGCGGCCCGTTAGCAACGCCCTGTTTAGGAGATTCCCTGGAGAGGCTGACGAATGCCAGCCTGAGGCCTAGTCGGGCCGGTTGAATGGGCAGAAAGTTGCAGTTACTGCGCCGTGCTCATGCACTACGTAATGCAGTAGCATATTCAGTTAACCTTGGATAATCTGACCAGCCGCTTTTGGTCCGGCTAGACTGCGTGGAACAGCGGAGGGAATTCTTGTGTTGTGTAGTGCTACCATCCGGACAGCTATTATCATGCCGACCCGGCAGCCTGTTGGGAACTTAGATAGTCGACCCGCACGTTATCGGTGCCTTTGGCTAGCTGTAAGTTGACATGATTGGTCGTCGAGCCAAAAGATATACGTGAAAACATGATTCATGCATGCTGCTGTGTTCGTTGCAATGCAACGCGAGTCAAATCAAAGGTTCTCGAATGGTTATTACCATTCAATGAGACGTAGCGGGAAAACTACAAATAGATTCTGAGATGTATGTATGGTTCATCAGGACAACACCTTTCGCGCAGAACATGATAAATGAGCAATTCACCAAAATTCACTGGCTCGTTTACATTTATGTGCTTGCTAATCGTGAAATGTTGCCTCTTGTGCTAGGGATGTTTTAAACAGTAATTTTGTTCCACGAAGCATAAGCACTCGTCACTAGACTTCGTCGGCCAGCTTGAATGGCAATACTACATGACCGTTACAAGCCAGTGCATCACTAGGGCATAAATGTTCGTGGTAATCTGCTTGATTATGCCTGCAATGGTTCACAGTTTGTTCCGAAAAATTTGTGCTCGGTTTAAAGAATTGTGTCAATGAAATAGGTGTCTAATCCGGTTTCGTATAAAGAATGGACGAGTTTGAGTAAGCAGTCACTTTTAAATCCACAGAACAAAAAACACCTGGAATATTACCGCTTTTTTCCGCTTTGTTTCCACCGTGAAAATACAAACTAGAACACGACCGTCATAATTATTCCTATTGTTACTCTTTCTCCCATTTAATAGACGCTGACGTCTAAAAATGCCCGTAGAATTACCATGATTTTGTGCCCGATCACTATCGTTTCTTTGAGCTCTTGGACGAGACAAAAGGGAGCCTAATACTAAGAAGCTCATGTGCGATACGCGTTCAACGCGTTAGTTTTTTTCCGCGGGGATAAGTGATGCTTGAAGGCGAACAAGCTGAGAACGGCAAATATCATCTTAAAATTTATTGAATTTGATAAATCTCGGCTAGTACCGATAATGCAGCAAGCAAGGCAATACCCGATGGCGGCGGAATCTTACAAAATGTCTGAAATAATAGTCTGGGATCTGAAAAAATCCCATCTGCGACAGACATTATTTCAGAGGGTATTTAGATATAAAGAATAGATAAACAAATAAACGCACTTAAACGACCTAGTGCGTAACTATAGCGCACCAATACCTACCTTTAAAGTGATATTTAGAAGACGACATGAGAAGAGCATTTAAGCATTTGTGCAGGGGCATGCGCAGCGCTTTGGCGGCTCGCACATATTTTGGGTCCATGTTGAATGCAAACCATATGGAAACATCCGAATTACATGACAAATTCGATGAGTTCGATGATTTGGTAATTAATACCAATTTGCAGTAAGCAGAAAAAAAACTTTCTAGGAAAAATCTCTGAAAGGTATCGTGGAAAGTTCGAAAGTCCTATATCCAGAATGTGACTTTCGCCCTACAATCGTTTTGTTTGTGCAGCAATCGCCTGCCTTTAGCGAACGCGATGTCCTTACTTTTGCCACGCAGTTGTTTTGGTTGGAAATTGGCTTTCCATGCTGCTTTAATCATTGTTTAGTGGAACAGTTAATAACACCCCATAAGTTCATTAACGCCCTGTCGAGCATTGCGGCAAATGCAATTTTCCCCACAAAATCCCGCTGTTGAACGGGAATCTCACACTCGGATGGTGGGGCGAGGGTTCGCGCAAGCATTGATCAGTGCTCTGAGCTCAAAATCCATCAGTTCAAAATGTTAAAATTAAGTGGTAAAAAACCTGGTTGATATGGAAAATCTGTCAAAAATTTGCGCCTATGAAGAGTGACTCCCCCGTTTCTTGAGTTATATGTTGAGTCAACTACTTTCGATATATCAGGGAACACTGGTTAAACGACATTGTGGAGATAAACAACGGTTATGTTGGCGGTAATGAATATTTCGAGCTGCGCTCATCCTCAAGACTAACAAGGGTTGAGAAAGATTAAACGGGTAGGCAAAACATTGCACTTGAAGATCAAGACGCATGAATCCAGAGAATGTTCCTTTTCTGTGCAGACGCTGGCGTTAAAGCATCTTAAAAAGGACAATTCATCTAAGCTCCTAACATTCCATATGTTTACATTTCTGTGTTACGGGCTGAAAAAACACAGGCAGCTTATCTGGAAGATTGCAATAAACCACACTAATTATTAAATAAAATAATTACTTACCGCGGTCATCTGGACCACGGACATTAATTAAACTGCAGGACCGTGCATTATCTAACAAGGTTGTCTGAGCCAGGTCTCGTGGTAAGTTTTTACGTTCAGCCTGGGGTGAAGACCCCGAATATGCAGTGATCCCAAGACCTTGAGGTCCGCATTGTTCTTAGATAAAATGCATAATAAATTTAGAAAACTTACATTATCAATTATACATTAAATGTGTATAATTATAGTTTATATATTACATACGATAAGTATATAATTAAATTATAAATTAAATATAAATGTAGATGAAGTGTATAGCCAAAATTGGTATTTGTTGCTCATATGCTCATATGGTCATATACTCATATGCTCCATTATGGCATGTCGAACTACCATGTGGTCTCCTAATGGTGTGCATGAGTGAACGCTCTCGGTAACCGTGCGTCTCCAAGGTAGCCGGTTAAGCCGGTTATGAATGCTATATCTTGTTTCTCTTCCATAGCATATCCCTAGGCAAAGGTTACAAGATATCTTGCATGCTACGTTGTTCTGCATGCATTTAGCTTTCAGTTCATTCGCACATGTAGAATAAATCCTCCTCCCAGCTGGGCACGTTGGGATTTCTGGCAGTGATCGCCTTAGCATGGACTGGTCGCACTAGCATCGTAGTAGTATGGATCACTAGTCTACATTACCCTAAAGCCCTGCATATCGCCGATCGCACGGCGACAGTGAATTGCTTACCTGGCTCGTCCTCCATCAAAAGGAGTTTCACATAGACATTGTGCTTGCTTTGCCTTCTTACAACTTTTACGAAAGCCGTCTGCAGCGTTGAATTGAGAATGCACGGCACAAGCAGTATACCTCACTCTGTGTTCGGAGTACTCATTTTGACGGGAAAGGAGAACAGTTTGGTTAGACTACGCTCTCATGATTGTGAATAGAAAGATCAAAATACATCCGCACTGCTCTTCGCGTCGGTGAATAAACATCGTTTTCTTAGCAGCCGTGGGATGAGAAGAACTGTAACGTTGTACGAAGATAGGAGCGGCCATGGATTTAAAATAACGCTCGTACCCCAGAACGGAACATATTTTTAGCAGCCTTCATTTGTTTCCTGTATAAGGAAGGTCGTTGACTCAGCATAAAAACCTTGAACTCATCAACCCGAGAAGCCAAAATTATGTCGTAACTTTCCACGCATCCGCGAGCCCCCTTAACCCTCGGCAGGCGGCAGGGACAAAATGAAGAAGTGTGGAGCCATGTACCTTTCTACAGTGACTTTTGAACCGCTAGGCAAGCGCCAAAATTTACCAGGCTTCAGCTATTGATCTCTTTCACCTTATGTGGACATTTCAAGCACCCTATCTCGCAAAGGTCACAAGCAATAACCTCTTTGATGAGGTCACGTCCTCGTGCTTTGCGTTCAGGCGTCAGATAGCGATATCAAAATATCTGCATAAGATGACGGGTGTATGCATAACATATGCATTATAAGCGACCGCCGCGCTGCTTTTATTTCGTTATCACGTCTCATGTCAACATGATTCTGCATAGTTCTGAATTTCAATCGGTCAGGTCATACAAGTTTGCACTAGGCAAAATGTGTCAAATGAGAGACAAACGTTCCGGACAGGGCGCGTGACATGTCATGGCGTGGTCTGGCACATCTGAGGGCACCTTAAAAACGGATGTCTGTGGGGCCCTTTGCCGTCCCAAGAGGAGGTGGAGATGAGATGCAATTGTCGTCAGCAGCTGATATATATATATATATATATATATATATATATATATATATATATGTATATATATATTTATGTTGCATATATATACATGTGTGTATGTATGTATGTATAAGCCACTTATAGTCTTTGGTCCGTGCGATCCTCCACAGACGGGCTGTACTCAACGCACATTGGACTGACAGCGAAGTGTACAGTTTCTCTGTTTTCTTTAAAAGTTGCGCCTAGAGCCTGTACATGATGTACTTCAAATTTGTCCATACCTACCACCTGTGGTGCTGACGAAACGACAGCCGTTATTTTGCGAAACAAACCGGACAAGTCACCGGATACCACGTTAATTCCCGCGACATATGCTAACCGATGATGGAATTTTACCTGGCTTGGTAACTGAGATGTCACCTGTTGCCCTGAAAATCCGCAACAGCTGTGCGAGACACGCGCGACACGTCCCGCCCTCTCTTCCCCAACAAACCAGCTCACATTGCACCACCGCGCGGGCGTGACATCTCTCGCCTCGGCGACGCGGGCGAAGCTCGCTCCTTCAGCGGAGGTGCCGGCAGCTGGCCGATCGACATCCGCTGGAGCGGCAGCGTCGCGGTGTGACTTTCCCTTTCTCTGGCGGTGTCGCGGCGCCGGCGCCGCTGGCCGGCCGGCGCGGTCGGCGGCGGCGAGCGCGGCGCGCCGCCGACCATGAGCGCGCCCGCGGACGAGGCCGGCGAAGAGCTGCGGCGCTCATTGTCGCCGGCTGCCGGGTCCTCCCGCCGATTAACTTTGGAGAGTGAGAGTTGCCGGGTATTCTTTTGAGTTTCTTTGTCTGGGATGGCTAGTAACACGAGCGAAAACTGTGCGCAGAGAAAGGATGTGAAATAACGTTGAGAAACGAATTAAAAACGGGAGGTGAGTGTTAACTGAAAACGACACCGAGCCCTTTAGTGAGGGGATGGCCCGTAGTAATAAAAGTCGTGAAACACTTCACCACAATACATCAGTCACAAATGCCTGCGTTATGCGACAATGACAATAGCCATCAACAAGCGCTTGCGCGTTTGCTTCGCTGCGCACGATGAGAACTCACAGAACATTTAATTCTCTTTTTTGCAGTTCAAACCACGGTTCTAGCTTATCTGGGGGCCGAGATACGGCGCAAAACGTGAGGCTCGGCCGCGGGCTGTGCGGTTTCCGGTGCCCTCTGGTGGCTGCCGACGGGAGAGAGCGTATTCTGCCCGCCCTCTCTGCCACACAGGCACACCTATTTCATGGGACCGGGGATTGATCGTGAGACGTGACCGGAGATTTATGCCACTTCCATCAACTGTCCGCCTTTGAATGCTGGCAGTACGCACTGCCGGTGTATTAAACGGCATGGTATTGTGTGGAAAAGTAAAAAAAAGGTCGGTACCGGCAAAGTCAGATTTCCTGGCACGCGCATACGTGATTGCCCCTTCGATTCCCCACCAAAGCATGTTACTTCCGAGTGCGTCCGTGCCCTGGATGCAGAGATGTGGCACAAAATGTGTAAAACTGGGGAAAAGAGCAAAGGTGTGAGCCCTAAATGAAAAATCGCGCCGGTGTGAGCGACAAGGATCGCGCGCGGAACGCCGCCCGCCTTGCCGCTGGCCGGAAGGAGGCGTGGCAACAACACGCCGCGCGCCAGGCAGTAACGCCTAGGGCGTACGCCGGAAGCCGGGACAATAACTTTGCCGCCGTCGCGGCGAAGAAACCGTCGTGCAACCGCTTAGTCCTAGGCTCATTTGAGAGCGACATTTTTCAATACGGTCATCAAAAGGGTGCATAAGAGACAGCAGGCATCGGCCGACACGATGATGTAGTTTTCAACGCTAGATCACGCATAGTTTTGACGGTAGCGGCTTGTATTCGGCTTCGATTTTTAATACTCGGCCCGCTGTAAACTGTATTGCAATTTGCAACGCAACGGTACGTTGCAGAAACTCGCGATACGCACCGAAAATGTAGCGGCCTCAATTATGAATGTTGGAGAATAAAATTCCTTCTTTCCGTGCCAAGATACAATGGTGAACGTAAAACCGCGTCAAAACAGCCGATTTCATCTTGTCAGCACGTGTGCACGTGCCCCATGTGACGTGGCGCCAAAAACCCACCCGATTGCGATGGCCCATTCCCTGCGCTATCGGACTGTGCAAGTTTCATGTCGCTGCGACAGTTGGTTACCCAGATACGGCTTCGGGAAGCGAAGCGTCGGCCGGTCGTCTTGAAACTGGCGTTGTCCGTGTTAATTCTACGGGATTTATGCGTTTTTTCGGCACGTGCTCATTTTTGCGAAATGCGAAATTTTGACGTGATTCAGAAATGTGCAGCCGGTACATCTCGGTCATGTGCAAATTTGATGGAAAAAATCCCGACCGTTTGGCCTGCAGGGAGCGCAGCCGACACACACACACACACACACACACACACACACACACACACACACACACACACACACACACACACACACACACACACACACACAACACACACACACACACACACACACACACACAACACACACAACACACACACAGTTTCTTCAGTAAAATAGTAGATAAATGTGTGCACATCTGTTTACACCTCTGTGGAAATCAGGGTGAGTGCTAATGCATTCGGGATGCCACTAGGTATCCAATTCCTGCTGATGTTCTGCGCCTATTGGGGTAAATTACCAGAGGTAATGTTGGTAGCTCTGAGTCTTAGTCATTCCGTAACGCTTACATGCAAATTACGAATATTACCGGCACACTTGCCATGACCAACATTAAATCTATTTCGTGCACTTCAATATGGCGCCGTCCGATAATTTTCATCCACAAAGGCATTAAAGCAAGCCAACATATCCAAGGCAATCCAAAGAAATATTTGCAATATCCGGAGCAGTCCTTGTCCAGAGCCGGACGCACACATCTAGTTCTAAGAAATATGTTCCGAAATCTGAAGACAAATAAACCGCGCCGGTGCAAAGAACGCAATGTTGCACCTTGGTTATCCTTTCCATACATTTATTTAAGAGACCGTACGCGGCACTTCCCGTGTATTCACAACCCACAACCACCCTAATTGCCGCTTCGGGCAATAGCGACCCGCCGTCACCGACCACCACCAGACTGTGCGACTGACTGACTCCTCACGCTCCGTTGTACGCGTTGGCACTGGCGCGTCACCTGTCGAATGTGGTGACGCCAGCAAGTGACCTGTCCGGTCAGGTGGCGCCGGCACGTGACCTGTCCGGTCAGGTGACTCAGGCACGTGACCTGTCCGATCAGGTGACTCAGGCACGTGACCTGACCGGTCAGGTGGCGCCGGCACGTGACCTGTCCGATCAGGTGACTCAGGCACGTGACCTGTCCGATCAGCTGACGCCGCCACGTGACCTGTGCGATCAGGTGACTCAGGCACGTGACCTGTCCGGTCAGGTGACACCGACGCGTGACCTGTCCGATCAGCTGACTCAGGCCACGAGTGTGCGCTTCTCCACGGTGACCTGGCAGCGAGGCTTGGACGCCATGGAGCAGGAAACCTGGGCGTACCAGCGTGGCGCATCGGCTGCCTCGTACACGGTCGGGTCATTCAGGGCGCCCGCCTCGATCTGGTGGACACGGACTCGGGTCAGGAAGGCCGCGGCACCAGACGTTTCGTCGACACTCAACCGTCGACATCGTAACCACTGCCGGGCTATGCTTCGTTGAAAGGGGGCAGGCAGAATGCGCAGCATGCCCCGTACGCACATCCTCCACACTAGTGCGGTTGTGATTGATCTGAATATGCACGTGCTGAGCTAGAAAGTTCGTTCTTGAACTGTTATCTGGCTACATGTTAACATCCTTGCAGGCCCAGCGGGCTCAGCGGCTAATCACACACACACACACGCATACACATACACATATCGCTACGCTGAGATGAGTAAATCATATAAACGTAAGGCTTACGTGGGTCGCATTTCAGTGACGTCATTGAACGACCATCGGATCACTCCGGAATATGACCATTCTCGTCGGACGCCCTCGCAGCAGGCCCCGGTTCGACTCGTGGCCCATGCCGCCTGCGCCGGGGACGGCTGATATGACCGTGCCCATAGTCGCAAGCGCTGCGCGAAACGCCGTGCAGCGCCGCGCGGAGCGCATCCCTATGCTTATGAACGATGGCGACGACTTCCAAGCCCCGAGGGACGGGCGTTTCCGTGGCCCAAATGCTAGCGGTACAGGGCAGTCAGCAGCGACCCTTCTTTCCGCTTGCCTTACCTTGTAGCGCAGCAGACCCAGGTCGTAGTTGGAGACGATGCTGGGGAACTTAGTCTGGAAGCTGATAAGCGTGTCCAAGATTCCATCGCCTGAGAGCTTGTAGGACCTGTACGAAGCCTCGACCTGCCGTAGAAGTCGAGACATCGATAGCTATTGACGCAATGCTCCGAGATAGCATTTTCAACATGCTCGTTCGGAGATGCCCCAAATAGTTTCCAAGATGCGCCAGCCAGAACTTCCGTTTGGCGCCGCGACTGTCATCCAGTGCGAGCGTCATTGACGTCATCGCTCCCAAACGGTCACAAAATGAATGGCAAGCGCCAGTTGACTTTCATGCCAACAAAACAGCTATGTTTAAGTGTTATTTTTGCTTCGCAATCCCCCAATAGATTTCCTGAGACTCCTGACAAGCAATGGCAGTGATCGTGACATCCGTAGAGTACACGCGGACGGTAATGTCCGTGTTGTCCCCAGGGTCGTCAGCACTGATCTTCGTTCGTCCATTACTAGCCTAGAGGCATAGGAAAAGCAGCATCCATCTCATCGCTCGCCCTCCCGGAGCGTTTGCTGCTCCAGTCATCTGTCCCAGCCTCCGCCCGCCACCCTGACCTTGACCAGCTGACTCTGCGCGTCGTAGAGGCCGAGCACGTCGTACTGGGCCGTATCAGCGGCGGTGGTCAGAGCTCTGACGTCATCGGCCGGCACGCCGCGCCGGTCGGTGACGGAGAAAACACGTCCAGCGGGTACAGGTACTGCTCGGCTCGGCCGCCCTCACTGTCTTCGGCTTCAGCTGATGGACGAAGGCCGCGTGGTCAGCGAGGATCGCACTCGACTTGGGAACATCACGAAGCGTAGGGCACAGTCGGGGAAAGACTTGCTCACACATAAATAGGGTTAAGTTTACAGTGTATTTTGAAGAAAAGGAAATCGAATTCTCAATGGGTTGTATATCAGAGATGCAGAGATCACTGGCGTGAGCACTGTCCACAAGGGCAATGTCATTGTAGCAGAGCAACACTCTTCTTGGCATGGCAGTGCGTGGGCCTACAGGTTATGAAACGTGGTGGCCTTCGGGAGCCGCATACCTGCAGATTGACGCGGGTAGTGGTCGGAGGACATCCTCCGTCAGCTCAAACCCGATGCCCCACGCCTCGTCGTAGCGGAAGGGGCCGATGCTGTTTGTCCACCACGGCGTTCAGCAAGGCGTCCTCCGTTCAGCACGATCCTGCCCGATCAGAGCGTGGACTGTGACGACGCTGTTACAACCGGCGCACGCAGGTCCGTAGCATGCGTTTCCGAACAAAATTGAAAAGGGTCCCAACTTCTGTCAGGAGGTGCACTGGCGTCCTGGCAAAAAGTGGGCACTTGCTTAATCACGGGCCTTTTTTTCCTGGCTTGGACAGCTATGCTTTACCATTATTTTGTATACTATTTGCTGCATAAACTCTACAGAAAAAAGGAGCACACGCAATCGTCATGATACCTCATGCCAAAGTATAGGAGTCAGACGGGACGAGGGTGGTGATACACCCCAGATCGCAGGGGATGCACGAGCTCCGAGCGCTCCCGCCCAGCTACGGGCCCGGTCCACGCCTTGTCTACGTCTTGCTCCACACTATCTCAAAAGCAGCTCCTCCGACAGTAGGTTGTCCAAGCTATGAGTCGCCTTGTACGACTCATGTCATAATAGCAACAGAGCTTGCGGAGCTACTGGTGTTCTATTGCCTTGGTCCCTACCAAAATCGCCGCCCGCTGCTGGCCACCTACCGGTCGTAGGCGCAGTTTGTACTTGAGAACGGGTGGTGTCTGTGTAGTCGGGCGATGGTCCCACAACGTCTTGGCGACTCTTCAGTCGGTTCACCGCCCACTCCGTCTCCGTGACGTACTGCAGCCGGCGTTGAAGGTCGCCAATAGGACGACAGTTACTGGCTCTCATCTCCTGCTGCACGTAGTCCAGCACGTCCGACAGTGCGTCAATCTCAACGTCGGCCTTTCTGGGCTGGGTGTGGATGCCGACCAGGGTGAGCTCGCTGAGGTACCCTGCCGCCAGAGGGACGTTTGGATTGCTCCGGCGGAACTTCATCGTTGTGAAGAACTGATGGCGCGGACATTCCCGATCACTAACTACTGAAATGACGACCCTATCCGCGCTATAAATGGAAGGACTGGTGTTTGGCAACATACATTCAGCAGACCACTAGGGAGCGCATTACCCGGTCCCGGCCAACGGACTGAGGGGCCATCCGTCCCAGCGCAGGGTGCCTTTCAGTATTGGCTACCATTCTGGTGACACGGCCCACATCGGCCCGCATTGTCCCAGGGGGCCCCAGTTGGTACAAGGGGTCCTCTGACTGGTATCTGAGAGCTCGGTCCCGCAGGCAGGAGTCCTTAATGCAATCTACAACCAGCCCTTTTGGGGTCCTGCGGGGCCTTCAGTGTTTCAGTCGGGCCCTTGATCATCGTCCCGAGATCATCGTTCCGAGGGGCTCTTCGGACCACTTTTTGGTCCCCTCAAACGCTGCTTCTAGCCGACTCGGGGCCCCTTGCCAGCACAAGACCCCCTGTTATGCACTATGGGCCCCTAGCTGACACAGGGGGCCTTCATTGCTTCAGGGGCCCGACCATCACAAATCGCGGGCTTGACCCTGCGGAACGGGGCCTTTAACACGACCTCCGGCCAGCCCTTCAAACTCCTCACATCTGGCCCACAATCGTCGGTCCGGGACATAGAGGGGCATATGACCCCCATACCCACACTGCCAGTGCCACCTGATTGGAAAATGAGTCTGAGACACGGGTAACTACCACTTTTTTTACTTTTCTGATCTGCTTCGACTGTAATATAGCGCTAGAGTGGATTTCGTCCCTCCGTCGCGTGACAAACGAAATCCTTGATTTAGTGCTACCCTGCTTGCCCAGTGGCTTAATGCGAGGAACATGTCAAGACATCAGCTTATCAAACAAGCACACATGTCTGTTAGTCCGCCGTGACCGAAAGCTTAGCGACTGACTGATTCCGGACGTGGAAACAGGTCCCAACGAACTCACGGACGTCATCTGAGGGGCGAACGTGACGATGTACCGGCTCCCCGCTCGAACACGGTCGCTGGGGTCCGGGTACATGAGGGCGCTCCGTACTCCAACGCGGGTCCGATCTGCCGGAGACAGAGCACACGCATCCAGCTGTCAGCTGAACAACACCCAGGGACCGTGGTCGGGGGCTTAACCCGTTCAAGAAACATTCGGCGCCGGCGGAACCATAGCAAATTTCGACGGACGACCACTTGCTAGCAATGCAACCCACATTGCTAGAAAAAGCTGGTGATGATTGCCATAATGGCTGCGAGAGACACAAAGACTACCCGCGGGCGGAGGGCTCGAGTCGACCACAACTCCAGCTACCTGGACCCACCTATAGACGTAGGCGTACTGTTTCGAACGCGTTCCTGCCGACCCGCGGCGACACGGTGACGCTGGTAAGGCTGGCCGGTGGCGGCGGCCACCCGCGCCGTCAGGTTGTGGATGGCCGCCTCCGAGACGTCCACGATCTCCTGCACGAGCGTGATGTCGTACTGGGACAGGACCTGACGGGGTGGACGGGCGGGCGGCGGGGTTATGGTCGGCTAGTAGCAGGCTACTTTGCAGCGAAAGGGGGAGACAAATTGCCATGTTGTTCAGCTGCTGTACCGATGCGGTGACTGCAGACTGGGTCACCTCTCAGTTTGAGCACGAATGGCCACACCCAAGATAGGCGTTGGACCGCGATCAAATCAGTCCGCTCGGAATTAGCTGAGATGTGCTTATTACACTATCCCCCCCCAAAAAAAACAACAATACGAATGCATGTCTCGTAAGATTATCACAGTTCGAAGAGATGCCATCGATCAAAAGCGAAGAGCACACACCTATTCGGATAAATTCACCTAAATTTATGCGCATGGAATTCATTGGGAGAATGAGGTTACAAAGCCATACTTTTCAACGTCAATGGGTATGGATATGGGTATGGATATGGGTATGGGTCCGTCCAAATGGGCAAATGGGTCCGTCCAAATGGGTATGGGTAAACGTCAGCATCCGTTTACGGTTCGCGTCACTCACTGGGTTGCAGTAAACTCCACTCAACTTCTCTCAAGCCGTCAAGGATGACAGTTTGCGGCAATGTCACGCATAAGATTTAGAACAGATAGCGGCTTCCTGTTCGCCTTCCTGCGCGGCGAGGAGACGCCGTTGGTGCCGGCAGCGCCACTATCAGCGCGGCGGGGGACGCGTGCACGTCTCTTTGTCTCTGCGATGTGAAACGTGCCGCCTTCCCACACGCTCTACGTCCGGTTAAATAATTTACAACACGCCGACAAACGGAGCAGTATATCTATATTATATATAATATATATATATAATATATATCTATCTCTTTCTTTCTCTCTCTCTCTCTCTCTCTCTCTCTCTCTCTCTCTCTCTCTCTCTCTCCTCTCCTCTCTCTCTCTCTCTCTCTCTCTCCTCTCTCTCTCTCTCTCTCTCCTCTCTCTCTCTCTCCCGCTCTGCAAGTAAGCACACGCTCGTAAGTTTGTAGTTTGAAGGAGGAGCTTATCTTCAAATAACATCAAAGCGTTGTGACATGACATCCTGCATTGGCATTTTGAGCACACCTCCGGAGTAACTCTTAGTATTTTTAAAACTGGATTTCGGCGCCTCTTGCACCAGGTTAGCGGACAAGACATGACATGGTCTCTCAATCTGAGCAATAGGTGTTTCATC
>NW_023596576.1:59507989-59552011 GCF_011947565.3 Pollicipes pollicipes | reverse complement strand
AGCGGCTAAAGGTACTATTTGAACTGAGGTACTACCTGTCGTTAATCCGCGCTCTAGAATCGCCCAATGGCGTCCAGGTACTGAGGGAGAGAAGGATCGCGACGGCTGCTCACAGTTCAGGAAAAAGCTGGGCGTAGGCGCAGCCCGATTAAAAAATAGCAGTGACTGGTTTATGCCGATACAAATTCAGGGATCAGAACGGTGTGCCTGATAATGATCATGCCGTCTCTCAGCCGAAGGGAGTCCGCAAGCGGCGCAGCAGTGCAGATCAGCGAAGGAAAAAATAATCGATCATATGTTAGCATGTGCCCAAGACGTTTGTAAAACGGGGCTGAAAAGGAGAGAACCCAATTGCTGTGACCAGTCAACAATCACCACGTGCCACTCTTCACTCCGCGTTCCTTAAGGTTCTGAGCATAGTTTCCTGTTTGGGGGGGGGGCCTTCAACCTCTGTCTCAAACTTCGAGAAGAGAGTGGGCCAAATTGAGGGAAAAAACCGTTTGTTGACGCATTTTGGGGATAGGTTGTGCAATTTTGCACTGTTCAGCACCACCTCTCTCCAATTCATTTTGTGAAACCACGCCACTGAATTGATGATACTAAGAGCAACGTCTAGCAGGCTTTTCAAAAATGTTTAGCACCGCATCTAGATTGGACTTTTTTCCACGCTTGTTCTTTGAAAAGTCTCGCGGTCCGGTCTTCAGGCTTCCTAGCCGAAATGGTGGTTTTTGACCGGTTGGTCGTGGCATGCTTTCTGTCATTGACATTGTAAGGTACAGGGCCGTCCTCAGGAAGCCATATTGCGTACAAACAATACAGCGCTGGCTCCTTGGCACTGTACGGTGTATG
This sequence comes from Pollicipes pollicipes, assembly GCF_011947565.3. Taxonomy (NCBI): domain Eukaryota; kingdom Metazoa; phylum Arthropoda; class Thecostraca; order Pollicipedomorpha; family Pollicipedidae; genus Pollicipes; species Pollicipes pollicipes. The sequence goes on along the minus strand of NW_023596576.1, from coordinate 59,551,162 downwards.
GAAACCGGTTTGATATGTAACAGCATCGTGTAAAACAGTACAGTTTCTCGCACAAGCTGCAACTAAGTACGAGTGCCACACGTGTAATAATTCATCAAGGCACAACGCGAGCACCGTTCGTTGTATGTCCGTCCCGACAACCCAGTTGCTAAGAGCGCCTGCCTTCCGATCCACCCACCCGCGGCGGGGTGGGTTCGAGTCGCTTTAGGCGCTCGCTGTTTGCCATGGAGACGTGGCCAGTGGCCGGTGGCAGCGGCCGCGCTAAAGGGCAGGTGACGTCAGACGGCGGGACGGACCGTGCCAAGCATCGCGGTATGCTATACTTTCGCCACGAAATTCTCCCGTAGACGTGGCATTTCACGATCAGATGGTGGGGTCACGGCCACAGAACAAGCACTTCTTAACGCAAGCTCTGATCAGTCAAATCCATTAATTCAAAAGGTTTGGATAAGACCTTTAAAAACCTGTATCATATGCACATGCACACGATAAAGCAATGCATGCACAGCAACGATACAACCACTGCCAAGGCAATAGTGAGCGCTATCCTGCACAATTATGTGAAAAGTTGAGCCGAACACGATGTGATGACAAATTACACCACTAGCAAGTTCGGTGATTGGAAAATAGTGTCAATACCGGCGTGCCAGCTACTCACAACATTTAAAGGCGGCGTTTGCCACTCCATTCGCCTCCATCTTCTGCAGCAGCGCCACGTAAAGCACGCCGTAACAGTTGACGATGCCGAAGATGATGCCGTTGCACAGAAAGCTGACCAGCACGACGAGCCAGCCGGCGGCGCCGCCGTCCTTCTCGGTGTCGCGCGCGCCAGGAGGGTCAGCGCCGTCCGGCCTCTTTTCCGGATGACCTGGGGTCAGCCGGGTGACCTCGGCTGTGACCTCCGTGTTGCGGTCGGCTGTCTGGGGCGGCATAGCCAGACCGCTGCCGGCGCTCCGCTCCCGAGATAGCCCGCGGCGGGATCGATTGGGCTGGCTGCCGCCCGGACGCCAACCGAGCGAGCACTGGGCGGTCGGCCGTCGGCGGCGTCGGGTTTGGGCGCCGCCCCCACCGCCCGCCCCCTCCTCTGGGGCGGGGAACGTCTGCTCAAGCCGGCTGGTCATTCAGAGGCACTGGGGAGGGGGGGGGGGGGGAGCGGGCTTCTCGCATACGGCCAGCTCTGTGCGACAGCGGCTCGCACTGCCATATAGGAGGGCGGGCGGGCCCCCTTATTACCATCGTGTTCCATCCGACCACTAAGAAAGATAATCAAACTGATCGGCACCACAAACAAGCTGGGAGTTCAACTGCATGTAATTACGACCAGCGTGTCTGTGTCCTGAATGTGCTATCACTTGAGCCCCAGCACCACACACTTCCCTATTGAGGCTTGAGCGTGAGTCGCAAGCTCGTTCCGAGCTCACCGGCTCACAATGCAGCCTCCGCTTCGGGATGTGGTGGAGAGTCAGCAGAAACGCGTCAATATCGGGATCTCCGAATCAATCATCACGATACCAGCACTGAAATTTTTTCATCCCGGCTCCGATACTCAGGGAAGAAACGCGTTACGATTTACATTAAAAATGAATCCCATGCTCACCATGATTGTAAGATCTTTCTAAAGTCCGAAAACAAACCAATCAAGTGGCTGCCACAGAAGGCAAACGCGCTGGTGAGCAATCAGACCAACTTCCTCTCGGGGCAGACCTTCTGCGCTGCCAGTACAGTCAGCTGGAGTTGGGAGGCTCGGCCTTCAATCTATTGATTAAGAACAGAGCTGATGAACGCTATTTAAAGAAGGCCGACGCGACTCGCATGTACAATGGAGTGCAGTAAAATGCGATGACGTCATAAAGGACATGGTTTCGTTGATCCGACAGATGCAGCTGTCCGAACCGTTTTCCGTTGATGGAGTTAAAGTTGCCAAAAGTATATAGAAGTTGTGAACTTACAGAGTAGTTTCTGAGCTTGTTACGAGATCAAACACCTGTCACATATTCACGCTCTGAACGGATGCAAAGCTGATGCAAGTAACATAGCTTCGGTTTTGCTGCAGTGTGCAGATTTTATGGGGCATGTCCTTACTTTGGTGTCAATGCGTGACCAAGATTTGAATATAAAATGTAGATGCTTGGTGACACAAGTTTGGCGACTTGCAGATCCCTTTGCTAATAATGAAGGGGCATAATATAAATGCCATGATAACATACGAGATTTGTGGTAAATAGGTGAAGGCGCGACGAGCAAAACGTCAATGAAACTCGCGCACAGTACAGGTGGAGGCTTAAACATTTCTGAGGGATCATTAAAATAATTTATCTTCTTCTGATGGCATGTCCAATACGGACGCATTTAATTGCATAGCTGACGCTTTGGTTTTACTTCATGGAAAATGCAGTTTTCAAACAGGCGTACATTCATTGGAACGTTTCGCAAACATAGCTTGATGCACGCCCGGGACCGCGCTCGTCCCCGGAGTGACATTTGTCACTGAGACACGCGCCAGGGTCGGTCTCCGTAGTGACGGGCTGCCCGTCGCGGCCCGTTGCTGGAGGCCGCTGCCGTGCGGCTTCCCGGGCCGGCCGCACCGCTCCGGCCGCGCCGCGCCGGTGCCCCGGCGTGAGAGCGCCTGTGGAGCGGATGTTACACTGCTGAGGCGGCGGCGCCGGCCCGGCCGGACGGCACACGACCGGCCCGACTGCGGGCAGGCCTCGACACGCCGCAGAGCGGAGCCGCAGACGGAGGGGTAACCAGCTGCGTCCTACGGCGGGGTATGTTATGGACTTCCAACGACGGCGAGCGCTCGTTGGTCACCGAGCCTCGTCGATCTGTGTAGATGACGTCGCCGGGATTGATGACCTTTACTTCAGATGGTAGAGTTCAAGCCATTCCAGCCGTATCCTCTGTAGTGACGCCTGTTTGAGGGGGGGGGGGGGGGTACGCACTTACCGGACAGACGTGTCCCTGTCGTAATTACAACATGGCAGACAAGGCCGCCCCTAATCGATGGCGCGGCCGATGGAGCTCCCCGACATAATGAAGGCGCGTGGCAGCGCCTCGTGCTCAGTCAGGTGATTTCTTGGCGTCGGGCCAATGCCACGGCCCCGACGCCGGCGCGCTGAGGCAGGCCTTCTGTTCTGCCGCGAGCTGATGACTCGCGCCACCGAACTCCGACGACTTGCGCAAGCCGGCTCCGATGACTCGCGCCAGCCGGCTCCGATGACACGCGCCAGCGGGCTTCGATGACTCGCCGAGAAAGCGAAGCAATCCGATCCGATCCGAAGAGGGCAGGGCATTTATGCCTATTTTTGTCAGCGCCATAGATGCACGCAAAATCTGGGGGTAATAAGCGGGTCGCACCCTCTGGCCTCGGTCTCTCAGTTACGCCTTACGTTCACCTGGATGTTAAGTGGAACACGTATGCATGGGCATACAATGCCAACACGTCCGCTCAGGCTACGTTCGAACTCTCCAAAAAGCACGAAACACAATATGGTTCAGTGCAATCCATTGGACGAATTGCTTAAAACTCATCCTGGGCCATCAGCTGTTCCAGGTGCCACGGCCATGACTAGGCGGCGATCCTTCTCCGCACCTATGCGTTACGAACGACGAGGATCCGACTGCGTGAGCAAATCGCTTCAAAAGAGACAAATGTGGTACCCGAAAATCGTATTTTTAAATCGAGCATCTAAATCGAATGTCTGCCACTTGCGGCTGACAACTGCAACGCTCACAGGCTCTCCATTGTTTCTCAACGTAATACCAAATGTTGAATACAGGACAAATGCCGCAAATGCGCACGATTGGCTTCATTTGCGCATCTCCTCATCGGCCGGAATGAAAAGTCTTCAGCCTTTCAACATATCAGTGGCGTAGCAAGGGTTCGACCTCAGCCCACAAACAAACGTGCCATACCAAAGTCACTAGCTGTTCACATCACGGGATTACCCTAGACTCGGCGTCGGGCGTTTTCCGTCAGGTACAGATCTATCACCATTTGCCGCGCGTTCGGAAGCCGACCGGGCCGTCATCTCCACGCGCATGCCAACAGCAACGAGAATGTTATCCAAGCAATGCGTTCTAAGCACTCTCCTCCTGCGCCCATTCGCCCACATCGCCGCTACCGCCTGGCACCCACCAGCGAGTCTAAAGGCATTCAACGTCCGGCATCAGCACCATCCACACGGCCTGCCACACAATACGCGCGTTGCGTGCAGACTGAGCGTCTCGTTGTCCCTCGACGTGCGCAGCACCTGTCGCAGGCAGAGCCACACCGAGTCCGCGTCCCAGCCGGCCACGGTCAGCATCAGCTGGCGCGCCGCCGTCTGCAGCTCGTCCGACTGCCGGCTGCTGAGGTAGGGCAGCGCGGCGCGCAGCAGCTCGTCCAGCTCCAGCGCGTCCAGCCGCAGCCGCGCAGCCACCTCACCCAGCAGCTGGAGGCAGGTCAGCTGCAGCTTGTAGGTCTGCGTGAACGCGTAGTTTCCGGCTGGCCGCTGGGCAGCGCTGGTGGCGGCCTGCGCGCGCAGCCAGGTCAGCAGCGGCCGGAGCGGGCCGGTCGTGACGCGTCGCCGCAGGAAGTCGCCGGCGCTGCACACCAGTGCGTGCAATGCGGCCAGCGCGTAGCGCAGCAAGCGGCTCGGTGGCGCGGCAGCGCAGCAGCGCAGCAGGCTGCCAGCAGCGCGCCGCCAGCGGCAGCAGCTCGTCCTGCCAGGCAGCCAAGAGCCGGCTGCCGGCCGCTAGCGTGGCCAGCACGTCCACCTGAACGGTGATCACATCACAGTCTAGGAAGTGCACGCTCTGCTGCACCACGTCACGCACCAGCCGCACGTGCAGCGGCACTTGGGGCTTGACCTCCTCCGCCGGCTCTTGCGCGGTCGTCTCAGGCTCGGCGTCCTCCGCGGCCGCCCGTTGTCGCCGGAACCCCTCGGCGGCGTCCTCGGGCGGCTCCTCGGCGTCCACACGCGCCAGCTCCTCCCGCAGCGCCGCCTGGCGCCGGTGGTGCGCCAGCAGCCGGTCGCGCGCCGTCGGCGGCGGCGGCTCGGCGGCGGGGCGGCGCGTCCGTGGGTGGGTACCAGCCGAGCACGGCGTCGACGGTGCGCCGCAGTGCGGACAGGCAGGCGGCGCCGCACCGCTCGTAGTCCTCGTCCAGCGCACGCATCACGGCGCGCACAGTATCCTCGAGGTAGGGGAGCGCGTCCGGCTCGGAGCATTGCAGCACGGCCGCCACCAGCAGCGGTGCCGCCTCGCGGCCGCGCCGGCTCGTCAGCCGGCTGCGCACGTGCACCGCCAGGCGGCACACGTTGTCGCGGACGAGCGCCGGCACGCCCGCCTCGTCCGGCCATGGCCTTCACGTCGGCGCGCGCCGCCTCCGCCACCCAGCGGGTCGGCGCCCCGGCCGCCGCCTCCAGCACCTGGCACAGCGCCAGCACGTGCAGCGCGCCACGTTCCGTCCGCCGGTGAAGCGCGCCACGTAGCGAGCCCCTCCAAGCCGAGGCAGCGACGGACAGCCGGCTGGGTGGGCTCGTAGTGAGTATCAGCAGCGGCTCTATGTTCCAGCTCGCTGCAGCAGGGTCGTGCTGCGGCGCGACGCCGCGCGTCGCCAGCAGTGCCGGCTCCTGGCCCAGCAGCAGCTGGTTCCAGACGACGCGGTCCTCGTCGGCTGATCCGTCCGTCTCCAGCAGCTCGAGCAGCGTCAGCAGGTCGCCGTGGCAGCCGAGCAGCCGGCACGCCGAGCAGACGCGCTGCCACACCTCCGGCTCGTCGAAGTGCCGGAAGCGCTTGAAGTCGGGCATGCGGTGCGGCGCGCCGGTCGGGCCGCAGCTCGTCACGTACGGAACGAGCGCCGCGTCGGTGCGCAGCTCCACCAGCTGTGTCAGGCAGCTGAGCAGCAGGCGCACGTGCGCCGCCGACGCAGTCAGCTGGCGCACGCGCGGCCCCAGCAGGTGCAGGTAGCCCTCGAGTAGCGACAGCTGCACCAGCGAGGCCGGCACGTTGTGGCTGCGCATGACCGCCGGCAGCCGCGCCGTCAGGGCGTAGAAGTCCTCCTCGACCGCCTCGACCAGCGACTTGGACATGGCGCGCGCCTGCACCTGGCGCAGCGCCGCCTCGGCCGCCTGGCGCACCCGCCGGCACGCTGTCGCACGACACGAGGATGAGCAGCTGCAGCAGCGGCGAGGCGCAGTTGGGCAGCGTGCCGGCGCACCGCGTCAGCACGCTCTCGGCGAGCCGGACCACGCTCAGCCGCACGTCGGCCTGGTGGTGGCGCGTCAGCGGCGTCACGCGCGCACACATCGCCAGCAGTCGGGCGGCGGTGTCGCGCAGCCACACCCTCGCCGCGCGCCAGACTGGGCAGCCGCGCGTCGGCGGCGCTCGGGTCCGGCAGCGGCGCCGCGGCGTCGCCCGCCACGGCCGCGTCACCCATCACATGGCACACGAGCGCCGCCCAGGCGTGCACGGCGCGGTGCGATCACGCGTGCCCCTGCTTCATGATCGCCGGCGAACACGGCGTGCAGGGCGCTGAGCACGCCCGGCAGCAGTGCCACGAACACCGAGGTCCGGGCGCGGTGCCGGAGCGCGTCCGACAGCGGCCGCTCGGCGGCCGGAGCAGGGCCAACAGGGCTGTCGCATGGCGGCCAGCCGCAGCTCGCGGCTCCGCTCGGTCCGCACCAGCGCCGCCAGGTGGAACACGGCGTGGCCTAGCGGCATTCGACTCGCGCTCCGATAACAGCGGCCTCCAGCGCTGGCGGCGCGCAGCTCAGCACCAGCGCCGTGCCACATCGCACGGCCGCCAGGCGCAGCTCCTCGCTGCCCTGCTCCGGCTCCGTTCGCTGGCGCCGCGCCCCAGCAGCAGGAACACGCGCGGGAACAGGTCGGGGCCGCCAGCGCCGCGTTGCCGGTGCTGGAGCGCTCCACAACGGACGTCATCAGCTGCAGCGCGGCGATCGTCAGCCGCTCCCCCGCTTCGCAGTTGGAGGGATGCATGCACAGGGAAAGGAGATATTCCTGGATGGCCTGCAGAGAGGCTTTGTCTCCAGAGTGATGTTCAATGATGCTACGCATTTTCTGCACATTCTTTGTGTGGGGTTCCGTGATAACTTTGATGCAGACTGGTTGGATGATGTGGAACAATGATGAGCTTTGTGGATCTGGGCTTCATCCTGAAATGTCAAGACACACATGAGGTGTATGATATGGAACAATGCATGTTGGAAATGTTAGCTTTACCCACACTTACACTACATGAAATCTTCCAATATCTGACTTTCTGTATACAAGCTGTTGATGTTAAGAGGCCCTATGGACATGGTGACTCATGTTCATCTCATGCTCAAAGAGGAAGGGAACCAGAATTGTATCTTTGGAATGGTCAAAGGCTGTGTGAGCATTTGGCATGTTCCAAAATCTGCCTTCTTTAACTGTTTGTACCAATACCACCCATTCTAACATATATCCTGAAATGCACTGGTCTGGATGCAGGGTTACCTGATATGCACAGATCAGGCCTTTGGGCATGAGTAACAGTCTAAGACAATACAGCATGCTTAGTTAAGTTTATTTTCACATAGGGTCAGCAAACTGTATACTCCTTCCATGTGAAAGAATATTGTGTATCTGATTGGGAGTCTGACAAAACAGCAGCTATGGTAACCTGTGAACTGCAGTTAATCAGTTGATGTTAGAAAAGGGGGGTTCAATGCACTGCAGTTAATGACTTTTAGCAACACCTCATCAGCTAAATTAAGGTTCTGTACCAATACAACAAAATTGCATTATACAATTTCCAGAAGTCACTAAATACCTGTTTTTCTACAGTATAAGACATTGCTCATTCACATGAACTGTTGTTCCATAAATTAAGGTTACACCACTGCTAACACATGTCTAGTATTCTTAATAATCAATATTTCATTTGCACATGAAGCCTGCATGCATGCCTGCAAAGTATGCATTCCAGACCACTACTCCAAGGTAACTTGACTAACAGCATTCTGCAGTTATTCTGTGCATGAACTGCAGCTTCATGGTTATATACTCAAGCAATAGAAAAATCTGGAAATGTTTTTAAAATCCAGCTTTCATTGCACACTGTTTATCAGCCACAGGCCCTTCCACTACATGTTTAAGGAACTTGTAAAAAGTTTGTTTACAACAAGATACTCAAGACAGAAGTTGCTTTAATCAATTTGGTTTAATTCAACACCATATTTGTTCCTCTTGCCACGATGATAGCTTGACAACACCATATACAGGCAGCAGGCAAGTTTGGTTAAAAAACACAAGTTGCATTACGCTGCTCATCTACCGGAAAAAACAGCATGCTTTGAACAGCACAACAAATAAGGGGCTACCTGGGACAAAGCTTCTCAACCCAGAATAAGTTGCCACCAGTACGACACGACTGCGAGGCCCTTCACGTCAAATTCACACCACCGTTCTAAATCCGTATCAGGCTACTACGCCGGTATCAATAATATACGCGAGTGATCCGCCGGTTGTGTAGCTTCTGCGGCATTTACGTCTTCTCATTTCATTTGTCACATCGTTTGGTTCCCTAAATCGGCGCCATTTGCCCTAAAACCAGTACTTCAATACAAATTAAGGGGAGGGCGACAAAGACAGCAAGTGAGTCATATCATATCTGGACAGTGTCGTGAGCACAATAGGACCGAAATGCAATATTTCCAGAATGATGAATATCTCGCAGCGGCGGCGTCTGCCTCGTGGGCGACAACCGCGACTGCTGAGTCCGTTTACCCAATGCAAATGAGTGAAAGGAATTTCCAGCAAGTTTTTCCTCTCCTCATTGAATAACGGATGTGTCTTCCAAGAATCATATGACCAGCTGAAAATTTGCTGTTAATATGCTGTTATTGCATACGACCGCAGTTGAAAATGCGTATTACGTAACAAGCGAACGTGATTTTACAATACAGCTGCTGATGGGTGGCTGGAAATGAAATGCACACTGAAATATAATTTTGACATAACTGCTCGTATTCGTTAAAAGCATCAAAATGTATGTTATTGATCACTTCAGCAGATAACTATTTCATAACAAATTTTGAGAAAACTATCAACCTGAGCACAAAATGGGGCGAACCAATGACGTTATACTACTAAATATTAGCCAATTTTTCAGAATTTTTAAGGGACAGCTGTCAACTTTTCTCTGTGCTGAGGAAACTGAGCGTTTGTTGTGTCGTCTGCTCTTATTTACATCGCAACCATGGCGGGCATCTGTCGCGCGGCGGGTCTTCTAGCTGGGAAAGGATTTGCATCCATTTCGGTGAGATATCCTAGGTGCTACTGATACATATTGGTGGAAATTGTTCTCTTCTTGACACTGACGCTAATAATGCTGCGTATCTCTGCCCCGCCCAAGGCCGCGCCGATTCTGCCTTAGTTTAGCTCTGCTGTTATATACCAGTTATGTAACAAATCAAACATTGATCTAACGTCGAAATCACAGCCTGAGCTGCCCATGACGTTGTGAGTCCTATTTCAAAGACAATGCTGTATGTATGAGAGCCTCTGAAAACCACCTGTAATGTAGTTGTTGATCTCCATCTACTCACAGGGCTCAGAATGTTACATGATGCTGACTCAAAGACTGCCATGTCCTGTATGATGAAAGTCGAGGCATGTGTGTGAAGCATGCAAGGGCACTATGCCTAAGGGCTGATATTTCAAAAAGTTTTACTTTTTACATGTCTACATTTCTGGCCGTCAATAGTGGTGTGTTATGATGATCTTGTTTTGGGAGGAGTGAAGCACAACTTCCCACTTGAGGAAAGTTTGCAAAATTTAGGGCAGATATCATGGAATTGGACCTTTGAGGCCACTGTGATGTGTTCTTGGGTACATTCAGCTGATAAGATTGTAGGAAAGGACCAAATCTGATGGCAAAGCATTACATCAGGTTACATAAGGGTCCATGTTTAGGGAGCAGTGGAGTTCACAAAATCTGGCCCAAAGGTGGCAAATTACTGTCCTATTTGGGTCATAATTTAGTCTGCCCAAACATTGTACTGGCATATTTGCCATGGCTTGCACCTCGGCCTTACAATTTACCTACAAGTTACCAATAACTTAGCCAATTACCTTTGGCGGAATGGTTCGGCAAGCCCCTAGTGTTTTGTTATACACTTAACAAATTCTGATAGCATTTGACTGAGGACAACTATATAATGTGCCAGTTGGGCCAATTGGCCAACCATGGTCATTGAACTATGATCACATGTTGTTTTAAATATCACATGCAGATAAGGGAGTAATAATGTCAACACCAGAGATGAAATGTATGCTGTACAAATCATGCTCATAAATGTAAACAATAGCAAGTTCATAGATAACTGCAAGTAGGTGCAAATTTTGCTAATACAGAGCATGTTATGAGAACATTTAGGTAAAGATCAGCTTTGATCTAGATAACCATAGTTCCAAGATAACCAAGTTCATAGATAACTGCAAGTAGGTGCAAATTTTGCTAATACAGAGCATATTATGAGAACATTTAGGTAAAGATCAGCTTTGATCATGGTCTTTGGTGACCTGTAATTGTGAAAGATCACTTACAGATGAGGAAAAGAAAAATTGTAAGCTGAAAAGGAATGTAATTGACACATGAACATGCTACATACATTCTGATATTATCTCATTTTTTGCCAATTGTTTTTTACAGGGCTATGTGGCACCTTGTGCGGCAACCGTGCAGCGGAATTTCCACTTCACCATTGAAGGACGCACAGCAGATGCTAATGCCTCCCGCTCAGCACAGGTATGTGAACATGCAAATACTGCTGATGTGACTGAAAGTATGGAACATTATGTAATTTTTCACTCTTGGAGCTACATTATTGTGGGAACTGGGTGGCAAATTTGGTTTCAGTTTCAAGGTTTTACCTGAGGCATGCCAAGTCTAAACAATGTTTGTATTTGTCACTACCATAGCCAGCAATGCTATACACAATCATACCATTATACCATAAGCTGAAAATGAATGTAACTGACATGAACAGGAACAGTATACAACCATCAAATACCTTCAGAACCACTGTGGGAGCATCCAAGCAAACTGTCTTGTTGCCTTTTTTATAGAGGACTACTTTTTAACAACAAAATTGATCACAGAGCTTAACATTCAGCCCTCACCTGATCTTCCCATCAGGCTCTCGCCTATGCAGCATGCTGTGAGCCTGCCACTCACTCCAGCTTGGCAGGAGTGCATCCATCACCAGGTCTTGTGTGTTCACCACCTGATCTTGTGTATTTGCCGCCAGATCTCCCGCGACTACCCGGTAGTGGACCACACATATGACGCCGTGGTGGTGGGTGCCGGCGGCGCTGGCCTGCGCGCCGCCTTCGGCCTGGTCGAGGAGGGCTTCCGTACGGCCGTCATCACCAAGCTGTTCCCGACGCGGTCTCACACGGTGGCGGCGCAGGGTGGCATCAACGCCGCGCTCGGCAACATGGAGGACGACAACTGGCAGTGGCACATGTGAGTCGCCGCCAGCGCGCGCCTGGGTGATGTCCTGGGAAGAAATGCCAGGGAATGATGTGGGACAGATGGACACTGGTGTTATTGATTACTGATCTGTTCCGTGCTAGGTTATATGATCATTTTGGTGAGTCAGGTCGACGGACTGGCGCGACATTGCTAGGGTGATTATGTGACTTAAGTACGCCTTTCCCAGCGCGCTGCACTCGCTGTCCATTGCAGTGACGTCACCTGCCTACCACCGCCATCCATGCTCGTCTCGTGATGATAGTGGCCTCCGCTCTGATCAGGTACGACACGGTGAAGGGCTCTGACTGGCTGGGTGACCAGGACGCCATCCACTACATGACGCGCGAGGCGCCCAAGGCCGTCATCGAGCTGGAGCACTACGGCATGCCCTTCAGCCGAACCAACGAGGGCAAGATCTACCAGCGCGCCTTCGGTGGACAGTCGCTCAAGTTCGGAAAGGTAGGGCACCGGCGGAACTCTTGATGGCGGGCGAATGATCGGCTGAGTTGTTGTGGAGTGCTGAGTGGAGCGTGTCGTTTACATATGCGATCGCCCAAAGGAGGATATTGCTAATGAGTATTACTTTTGTATTGTGCTCAGTCATGGCTTCTTCCGATGTTTTCTTTGTCAGACATGGTTTTGTTTTCCCTCAGCGTGTGTTATCAGGAAACCTTGAATATGATGTGGGGTTGAGGCAGCTCCCGACTGTTGTCAGCCAGTTTTGCCTTCAGTTGCCTGTTGATCCAGTACAGGCTCACCTTGTTCGCTTTTTGCATCGGTGCTGGAGGGCAGCTCCGAACCTTGACGCCCGCCAATTCTGGCCTCCATGCTTGGTCTCCCATCACCGAAGTGTGGCCGTGACGGTGGGCCGCGCGCCGGGGCGACGGGCCCGACCCCGCTTGCCGCGGCGGGCCGGCCGTGTCTGACCGGCACGGCTCGCGCCCGCGTCGCCGCAGGGCGGCCAGGCGCACCGCTGCTGCTGCGTGGCCGACCGTACCGGGCACTCGCTGCTGCACACCCTGTACGGCCAATCGCTGCGCTACGACTGCAACTACTTCATCGAGTACTTCGCGCTCGACCTTCTGATGGAGGAGGGCGAGTGCCGCGGCGTGATCGCGCTCTGCCTGGAGGACGGCTCGCTGCACCGCTTCCGCGCCAAGAACACGGTGAGTGGGCGTCCGCCTTCCGGCAGGAGGGGGCCGCGCTCCCGGGGCCCGGTGGGCAGGCGCCTCCCGGGGCCTGGCGGGCCCCGCCACCCGCGGAGGCGGTGCGTGGTAGCTCCAGTTGGAGTGTGCCAGCTCCACTAAATAGAAACCTATGGTTGGTTGTAGATCGATGTTTTGTTTTGTCGTGTACAGGCGTGAAAGGACGGCGGCGGCAGAAAACGCGAACAGTCGCGGTTGCCAGCCGCCGGCTGTCGATACGCGCTGAGCCTCCCGGGGCTGTCGTACACACCGGGGACGGTTGTGAGACGCGACAGCACGTGACACCCGCCTGCCGCCCCAGGTGCTGGCGACAGGCGGCTACGGGCGCGCGTACTTCTCGTGCACGAGCGCGCACACGTCCACCGGCGACGGCTCGGCGATGGTGACGCGCGCCGGCCTCGCCAACCAGGACATGGAGTTCGTCCAGTTCCACCCGACCGGTGCGTGCGGCGCCGTCGTCCGCTGGCGCTCGAGCGGCTGCTGCCCCGTGCTCAGATGTGGTCTGAGGCGGCGGGGGTGGGGGACATCAGCAGGTGGTAGGCGGTGCGCGCTGTCGCGTCGGCGTTTCCACTGAGATCATGTTCGTGAAGTCCCACGTGAGTACCCACGTGACATTGACGGCGATCAGCAGTCGTGTTGCAGTGAGCTCCATGCAGTGCCCTGAACCGCGCCGTCCTTCGCGCCGGGCCCAGTCCAGCCGCTGACGCCGCCGCGCCGGCCGCTGCAGGCATCTACGGCGCTGGCTGCCTGATCACGGAGGGCTGCCGCGGCGAGGGCGGCTACCTCATCAACTCGGAGGGCGAGCGGTTCATGGAGCGGTACGCTCCCGTCGCCAAGGACCTGGCCTCGCGCGACGTCGTCTCGCGCAGCATGACCATCGAGATCCGGGAGGGCAGGTGAGGCGCCGGCGGCGGCGTGGGCACCGCCTCCGTACCAGCCCCCGTCACTGGAGTGTGATAACAAACAGAGTCGGTGGTTCCAGTGTAAGAAGTGCCTGGGGTGTCACTGGTAGTGGTGAACGACAAGTCGTTCGTCGCGATGTGGAAACTGGTCAGGCCTGGGCACAAGCAGCCTTTTGGTTGCGAGGTACACGCTGATATTTGCAATTTGTTGCGAGGGTTGACGACCGTATCTGTGTGGTCATGCTTGACGTCTGGAGATGGCTGCGGGTTTCAGTCATTCTGTCTGATCTGACCTCCATGCCGGGGCTGTGAGTACAGATCCGACCCCGACTCCCTGGGGTACAGGTCAGGGAAGGAACCACGTGTACCTGACCCGTCCCGCTCTGTCCCCGGGGCGTGGGTCCGGGGAGGGACCACGTGTACCTGACCCGTCCCGCTCTGTCCCAGGGATGTCTGTCCGGGGAGGGACCACGTGTACCTGACCCGTCCCGCTCTGTCCCAGGGGCGTGGGTCCGGAGAAGGACCACGTGTACCTGCAGCTTCACCACCTGCCGCCGGATCAGCTGGCTGCCCGCCTGCCGGGTATCTCTGAGACGGCCATGATCTTCGCCGGCGTGGACGTGACGCGCGAGCCCATCCCCGTGCTGCCCACCGTCCACTACAACATGGGCGGCGTACCCACCAACTACCGCGGACAGGTGCGAGCCGCTCGGCGCCGCCGGCCGGCTGCCGTGGGCGGCGGCATGGCTGCTTAGGCGCTGACTGGGAAGTCATTAAGTCATTGGGGAGTCATTGAGTGGGGATGGGATAAGTGCGAAAGGACGGAGCGCCTTTTCGAGCCATTTTTTTCTCTTTGCTATGGGTAACTGATGGTAGACTATCAGTACAGTTGATAAAGTGTAGCTTTCCTAGCACTATGCCATGTTGCCCGAGCTTGTTTTGTCGATGTTCAGGCACTCCCCACTTCCGCGCCTCTGACACTTTTGCACCCTGCCGGAGCATCTGCTGCCCATGTCCCCAAACATGCCGACCAGCTTAATGACCTGAAGGCACGCACCCGCCGCGTCGCCGCTCCCGTCTGCTCACATCTGCGCCGCCGCCGCCGCCTCCAGGTGATCCAGCACGCGAACGGCCAGGACCACATCGTGCCGGGTCTGTACGCGGCCGGCGAGGCCGGCTGCGCCTCCGTCCACGGCGCCAACCGGCTGGGCGCCAACTCGCTGCTCGACCTGGTGGTGTTCGGTCGCGCCTGCGCGCACAGCATCGCCGCCGACCACAAGCCCGGAGAGACGGTGGGCGCCCTCAGCGAGGTGAGCGGTCTGGGCTGGGAGGGAGGGGGAGAGGCTCTCCCGGCGGGCTGGGAGACTGGGGTTAGAGATGTGCTTCCTGCGGGGCGGTGGCAGAGAGGGTCTCGCGGTGGGATGAATGGCAGTGAAGGTCTCCAAGCGGCAGAACACCACCAGGCGAGGGGGCGGTGGCTGGACTCGGCGAATGTGCCACGTCGATGCTGGAAGCCTGCCGGCGCCGTTGTTTTATGTTGGCTCGGGTGCGTCCGCCTCCGCACTGCCTACGGCAATGGTGCTCCGTTGGCGTGTGCCCGTCAGGTCGAGCTCGGGTGGTGGTAACCGAGCACGCGTGGATGGAAGTGCTCACCCTCCATTGTGAGGGCGGCTCGTCCACGTCACTCAACGTCTTGAGGTCCAAGGCTGGGGTGATAGCCCGCGGTGGGGAAGTGCTGGTTGCCTATGTGCTGGAGGACGCCGCTCTGGGCCTGGGAGCACGCGGCGATTGAGTGCTGGTGTCTGTGCGCTGGAGGACGCCCCGCGAGGTCTAGGCGATCGGTTACTGGTAGCCCGCGGTGGGGGAGCGCTGGTTGGCTGTGTTCTGGAGGCAGCCCTACGGGGTCTGGGCGTCCGATTACGTAACGGCGCGTCCCGTCATCAGTGGACCCGAGCGGCCCGCACTGCCGACGGATCGCAGTCTCAGACGAACGGCCCGCACGACTGTATTTATAGACGCACGGGCGGCCTGTGCTGGCCGGCTGCCGAGGCTGCGCTGGCCGTCCTATTTGTGCGAACTGGGGATTATTGGCCCCGAAATGATGCGTAACTATCCATGCCAGCAATGCGTACACAACATCATGTTTGTTGGTGTATGGCGGTGTGGCATCCATTTCTTTATGTGTGTTATTTGTAATATGCAATGTCATTGGGGGGTTGCAATGTGTTTATCAAAATCGTTATTAATGAAGCCAGGTACCTTCCTTCCCAAGCGCCATGTTGATGGAACGGAAGTTTTTGGCATGCTTCTCAGTTAAGCAGATTTCATTCAACTTAGCTTGACCGAGCTAGGTGAGCGTTGTCGCGTTCCAGGTGGCCGACATAATCCTCACGTATTCCGTCAGTGTTCCATGCTGACGGACGCTGACCGTGAGCACACGTGCTTGGCGTCGCTCGCCGCTGTTTCGCCTCGTGTGCGGTCGTCTGCCCCCTCCGAGGTCACCGCCGGTGGCACCCGTGGCTGACGCGGAGCCCGCGCCGACAGAACGCCGGCGAGGCGTCGGTGGCCAACCTGGACACGCTGCGCCACGCCGACGGCATCACCCCCACGGCCAACCTGCGCATGCAGATGCAGAAGACCATGCAGAACCACGCAGCCGTCTTCCGCACCGGCGAGGTGCTCCAGGAGGGCTGCAACAAGATGGCCGAGGTGTACGAGAATATGGAGGACCTGAAGGTGAGAGAGGCGGCGGGCGGCTGGACAGCGACGCGGAGTCTCGCACGACTCCCAGCGAGAGCGATTGGTGGGCCGCGGCGCGCGAGGCGGGGCCGGCGAGTCTTACAAGTAAATGAAGTAGTGCTTGATCTTGTGGCCTACTGGCGATGGTGGAGTAGTAGCGGAAGTCGGTGAAATAGCTTCCTATTGGCGAGACCTCTGGTCGAGTCTGCGTTGAACGGCGGGACAGTTGTAGCTTTCGTGATTCAGCCCTGCGTGCCGTTACAACCTCCAGAAGCAGAGTAATGCGACCAATTCTCGCAGCCCTGTCAGGGCAGATGAGGGCATGATGAATGTAGCTGTCGACCGAAAGACACCCAGTGCTACCTTTTTCAAAAGTGGTCGTGAATAATCATACTCTGATCGAGAGAGATGTTGAGCCCCTAAATTTAGACAGGCGTGGAGACTGGTTCACGATGGTCAATACCCTGGCAAAACATTCGCCTTTTCCACAAGTGATGTCACGGCGTTGGAATTCTCTCATTGTTATTGCAAAGCCTGAGGTAACTTGTCTCCCAACCCTGTTTGGACGATATCGGCTTGTGTTGGACAAAAATGGCGCGCCATCACGAGACCGTATTTCCAAGCCGGGCCAGGTTTCTCCGCAGGCCTTTTGGAGGGTGTTGAAATGGCAGAGGTCAGGCTGCAGCCGACCCGTGTCGTTAGGCACTGTCAGCCCGGTGGCCGCGTCACGTCAGCGATGCACTGACAGGGGTCGACCTCTACCACACCCAGGCCACCGCCAGTCGGGAGTAAAGCAGCGTTCTTAGATGGCGCGCAAACGTTTCATCAGTGAACTGCTGCCCGCGTAACTTGAAGGACTTCCCTGATGTGTTCTGTTTAGTTTGTTTAATACGGTAGTGTGAGCCATTAGTGTGGTCGTCAGGGGCGTCTGACTTTATTCGCTGAGCTTGCAGTACTATCTACGCCATGACGTTAGCTCTCGCGTCCGTCGTCACTTCACTTGTCTCGCACTGCACATGGCAACCTGCTGGTGTCAATCCATGCGTCAGGCTTAGCGCTGAAGTCACCACATCTGTCTGCATCACGGCCTGTCCGCGTTCTCGGTGGGCTTCAGCGCTCTTGCCAACACACCGGCGGTCGGGCAGAGAAACGCGCCGTCTCTACGTCGCCTCCGCGCACGCACGTGACTAACCGCCCGCCCGTGCCTCTGTCGACAGCTGTACGACCGCGGCCTGGTCTGGAACACGGACCTGGTGGAGACGCTGGAGTTGCAGAACTGCATGCTGAACGCGCTGCAGACCATCTTCTCGGCAGAGGCACGCAAGGAGTCGCGCGGTGCGCACGCGCGCGAGGACTTCAAGGACCGGCTGGACGAGCTGGACTTTAGCAAGCCGCTGGAGGGTCAGCAGGAGAAGCCGATGGAGCAGCACTGGCGCAAGCACACACTCAGCAAGGTGGACATCCAGACCGGACAGGTGGGTGGACCAGGTCGTTGCGTGTTAGTACATGCCAGAAGAGTCATGCCGGCGACCAGCGTCGTCATGTGAGGTTGGACACCCGGTTTCGCTCAGTGGCCGTGCTTGCTCTACGATGCGGTTTGGGGATGATCATCTGTGGAGTAGGGTCATTTACAGAGCATATGGGACAACGTCCTCTGAAATTGTGCTCGTTTAGTTGTGCCGCCGGTCAGCCAGACCGCGGTGGCCGCGCAGGTCGCCCCGCCGCACCATACTATGAGCGTCGCCTGTGATAACCCCGCCCGCCTGACGCCGTGTTGTCGGCCGTCGGCCAGGTGGACCTGGCGTACCGGCCGGTCATCGACGAGACGCTGGACGACCGGGAGTGCGCCACAGTGCCGCCTGCCATCCGCTCGTACTAGCGGCCGACACATCTCTCCGCGTTCTCCGTAGTGACGCCGCGGCGCGACGCCCCGCGCCGGCGGCGAGATCCGGGTCCTCCGGGCCGGCCGGGCACACTCTGTGTTGTGTTGCAGTACTGGGCGCGGCGCCGACGCCGTTGTCGGAGTTGATCGCGCCACATCCTCTCCGCCGGAGAGGCCCCCTCAGGTGCTGACTGTCCATGTTCCCGGGTGGTGCTGGGCTGTACAGTATTTATGCCCGAGACCATATTGTGACTTTGAGTGAATACATGGTGCGAGTGAGTACGTGACGTGTGCGGAGGATTGCCTGGGGTGGCTGACATCGGGAAGTGGAGGGAGATGGATGGTGAATGTTGAGGTGACTGACGTCGGGAAGTGGAGGGAAATGGATGGTGAATGCCTGAGGTGGCTGACATCGGGAAGTGAAGGGAGATGGGTGGTGAAGCTCCGCCGCGTAGATGGGTTAGCCCTCCGCGGACCACACCTGGCAGCCCTCGCCAGCGGGGCGGACTTGCTGCGGACGTTTGGGACCAATAAGATGTGTCGACAGACAAAGGCAAAGGCAAGTCTGTTCGAAGGTCTTGCTAAATAGGTGGTGCGTCAGCGCATTTGATGTTCCTGGCCGTGCTGCATCCTGTTACGCGCTGCGAATGATACATTCGACAGGTCGCACGTAAGCAGTACAAGTCCAGGGAGTTCGAAGTTGATCGCTGTGCGGTTTATGCATCGTCACTCAGCTCGTAGGAAATGTGAATCCGAGAAGCGTATGACACCCAGACTCGATCTTAGGTCAATCAAAGGCACTGTTCACCGCACAAAAAAACTTACAGTATCAGCTGACCGGAGAAGGGGAGCATGTCGGCGCGGTTAGCCACGGTCGGCTTAAAAGTGCCACTTAAAACCCATTTTAGCTCGACGCTGGCGTGCGACATTTATAACATACGACACAACGTCGCGGATTTTCAGTGTACTTGTTTGTACATGTCACTGAAATTTTATTGTGGTTGACGATGCTTCACATGTGCAGTGGCGTAGCAAGGAACTCGCACAGGAGGGGAAAGATCGGGTCACAGGGGGCCCTTCTAGCAAAGAGGGCCCCTCTTCGTGGCTTAGCGGCCCTGTTTTGTCAAGGGGCAAGTTCTCGGCTCTAAATCCAACTGTCCTGCCTCAGGTCCTATTTCGTGCTTTAGAAGCCCTTTGGGCGTCCTCAGCTACCAAAAGTGCTGGGGGTCTTCGGTGCCTGGAAGACCTACGCCACCCCCAGGGTCATGGCCCCCAAATATCCCTTGGCTAAGCCATTGCACACGAATATCGATATTAATGCATGCTATAAGTGAATGGATGACGGGCACGTTTCCCCTTTGAAACGTCTCTTCGAAGCGCTGGATGGTTGTTTTGTATTATATTGGGGGAGGGGCGACCCCGCCCTCAAGCCTTGTGTCAGCCACCAACTTTGTCAGGTACGGAAAAGCAATTTTAAAACAAGATCTAAACCGAACCTTTTGAATGGATGGATTTTTGGGATCACAGCCCACGCTGAGCATTGCCTGTTGTATGAGCCCTGCGATCCGATCGCACGATTCCATGTGAATGGCAGAATTTGGCGTCGGAATGCTGTCGCAATGCTCAGCACGGTTCGCCCTGCTCTCTGACGTCATTTGAACTTTATTGCGGCCGCTGCCACCGAATGCAAGTCATATCTATCAAAGGCAAATAGCGAGGGCCTAAATCGACTTGAACTCACCGTGCCGCGGCTGGTTGAACCGGAAAGCAGGCGCTCTGACCAACTGAGCCATGAGGACGTACTCGACGGATGGAGAAACAGACAATTTAGGAGTTGAATACGTGAGGAAGGCAAAATTCAAGTGATGATGTATATATCTTGAGCAATTTCACTTGGTTTGGCCCGCATCCGATTGCCAAATCTACGCCACCGAGAGAACAGAACGTAGATTGCACGAAATTCATGTCACCCGGGTAAATTTAAATTAGTGGTCTCGTCCGTCCCGGACCGCGGTTAAAGCGGCAAAATTGAATTTCAAGGCACAAACAGTGCGCATAACTTCCCGTTGAGAGTCGGGTGGCCCGCAACGGTTCATTGTTGATAACGTCTGTGCAGTACTGTGGGTTGTTGCTGGGAGTTCGATGTACTTTAGACTTCCAGCTCCTGTGTTCATGTCATTCTTTCTGTCATAACGTACTCGTAAAATAGTGTTATCTCGGTGCCGATTTGGCTTCCGTTCTTCCGATCTTCGAAGTCAAACACAGGCCACAGCCAAGCTTGCCCACTGTTTTGAGCAGGAAGTGTTGGAGGAAAGCGAGTGGTGGCTTTTGAACAGTTAAATGCCAACAGGTAGGTAGTTTGGAACAATTTGAGACGTTTTCACCTGAATCATAATGTTGATGTTCCCAAGCTTCCAAGCAAAATTCAATTAAAAGTTTGAAATACTTAATGTGAACCTTTTTGTGTGCATGAATTTCTGGGATCAGAGCTTATGCTAAGCAGTGTTTGTTGTGTAAGCGCTGGCCACTACCACCAGACCATGCAATTCTGGGTCAACAGCAGAATTTGTTGGGGTAAGCTTGCACAGCATGATCCATCCTGCCTTTGTCTTGATCTTTGTCGGACTGCTGCCTCCAGCCACAAGCCATACCCATCAATGTTAAATGGCAAGTGCCAAAAACTAAGACCCACTCCAACATGGTTGGGTGGATCCAAATGCAGGCATTCTAGCTACCTGAGCTGTTGGGATGGCTGTGATATGATAATTGAGGTTTTGAGGAGTACCAACTTGTAGGGTCATGTGACATATGGGGTGGGTCTCAGCTATTGAGCTATTAAGATGGACAAATGCTTCTCAGTCATCAGTTGTTCATAAGCTGTCTGCCCAAATTCCCAGGCTTATTTACAACTTACCATCAAGTTTTTCTGTTTATCATTCATCCTCATGTTCTCATTGATTTTCATATGTTATCATGTTCATGTTAACCATATTTAACCCAGTGCAGTATCATTTGTTTTGCAGTCAGATTGGGTGTGGACTAGGAATAGGAAACCAGCAATATTTATATGCATCCCAGCTGGCATACCTTTCTGAAAACCTCCCTTCCACCAAACATTGTTGAATGAAGACTGTACTGGTGCTGAATGTATGCCAGTGCAAAATGGTGCAAATAATTGAATGAACATCATCTTAGATTTAAGCCCCATGCAGGGTTGGCCTCCACTAAGGCAGTATTCTGGATATGCCCTTTTATTATGTATATGCATGTTGCGCATTGTGATTACTTATGAAACTAGAAGCTATCAGATTGGTTAAGCCAGTACAATATGACTGATGAAACTTTTATGTTAGGAAGTTTTATTATGTGGAAATTTTAAGGCAGAAGGTTTAGAATTGGCCTTGTAAGCATTCTGCACTGTTTTGAAAATTGGGTAAGTTTGCTGCTCAATACATACAGTATTTCCATTATCATTTTCATTTATAAATACCTCTAGCAGCTGCACTGGGATTTTATTGTGGGTCCTGCTGGCTATTACAGTTGGATATCATACAGCTTCATCTGTACTTAC
This sequence comes from Pollicipes pollicipes, assembly GCF_011947565.3. Taxonomy (NCBI): domain Eukaryota; kingdom Metazoa; phylum Arthropoda; class Thecostraca; order Pollicipedomorpha; family Pollicipedidae; genus Pollicipes; species Pollicipes pollicipes. The sequence continues at coordinate 59,529,357 of NW_023596576.1, read as the reverse complement.
ATTGAGCCACTTCCATGCTGAACTGTTGCAAATCTATGACGTGATGCTACCTTTGATGCTTAATCATTGTTAAGTTGGGTTGAACTTCTCTTTGTTTCTTAGGTATCTCACAATGTCCATCTTTTCCCAGACATCAGTTTGGTGTGAAAATGAAGGAAGAAAATTCCACAGGCCATTCAACATGCGGTAAGTCCTATCAGGATGAACACAGTGTGGCACACAAGCATGTAGGTCATGTCAAACTTACTTGGGTTGTATGCTGTGTTATGTCCCATGGTACAGCTTGTGCTTAAGTGTGGTTCCCATCCTTAAAGTTCCCAGCAAGTTTTGGCTTGTGTGTGTTACGAAATTGGGGTGGAGGTATTTGCTTACTCTTAAGAAGTTCTTCTGCAGGCGAGGTATGCAATCCAGAAGTTAGGTCTAACTTGCTGGGCGATTAAACCATGCATTGATGCACATTTAAAGGAGTTGGAGGTGGTGGAGATGAATACATTTTTACACTGACAAACACCTATAACCAATGCTGTTCAGTAATATTGTGCTAGGCGGTGGCCTGAGCTGAAAGCAACAGTGATTTTCCAGTATCACAACAATAATATTTTGGCCTTGTCATGTATTCTGTCACATTGTGTAGGTGATGGAGGAAACACAGCTGGAATATCTGAGAAATTTATTTTGGATCTACTACTTATTACATCATCTAGAAAGGAAACCTTGATGGCCTGCTCCAACTGTTACATTGTGATGAAGCCTTTTCCTCTGCCTGCGCTGGGTGCATGGGCCACTGGTGCCAACATGGGCAGCCGATTGCCAAGAAGCGAGGTTACCGTACCGTCCCCTGCTAACAGCCGAGACGATCGGCTACTGGATACCAGTGTCGATATCAGCCAGACTTCGCCAACTCGAGGCTGATGCCCACTGCGTCCTGACTGGTGCCGGTGTCCACGGTACCAGGCTTGTGCAGTAAGCGCTGCTTCTGGGTATCGAACCCTTTCTCTTCCAAACGCTCTGTAGGTGCGAGGAAATATAGCTGAAGCCATTTCGAGGGCGAAACATGGATCAGCATTGTTTCATAACACAATGCTGATGTCTTTATCAGAATTGTGTTAGCTATCGCAGCACTCAATCACCAGCGCCCAGTGCGCTCGCGTCGTGGACGGACGCGCCGCACGCGGAGATTGCTTCGCTTTGGATCCATATTGTTGGTGTGAGCGCATAGCGCCCCCCCCCCCCCCCTTCCCCCCGTCCCCGTCCACGAACCTGGGATATTTTCTCATATTACGTGGAACGCCCTCTTGAACCTGGGATTTTTTTCTTATACCGATGCAATTTCGTCGAGAAGTGTCGCATTCGCTGGAGACTGGAAACAGCAAGGCTCTGAACCAGCGTGCAGAAGGATCGATGTTTACACCACGATGTCATTGTCATTGACAGGTCCATGATAAGGAACCCTTGCGCTACACTCCCGGCGGAATTGTATATCGTCCAGTCGACCATGTTCAGCGTGCGCCATTGGCCTGGTGTCTGGTTTGCTATCATGGGGTCCTGACCCGGCGTGCACCGTCAACGGTGCGGTCCTGGCAGGCTGGCGCGGTCCGCCGGCCACGGGATGCGCCGCCCGGCCACCCCCCACCCGGCGTGACATGCCTGACCGATCGGGGCCCAGGTCAGCCGGGGCGTCGGGGAGGGCGATGCTGCGCGCCGGCGGGACGCGCCTGCCGGACGCGCCGTCCCCCTCTTCAGGTGACGTGTGTGGCGTGCGTGAATAGTGTGGGCGAAAACCAGACTGACTACCACGGAGGTACAGTCGGACGCTGCCTGATGCGCGTGTTCATTAGATTGGAGCCCTGCACGTTCCCAATTCAACAGAGTCAAGTCTGCCACAGGTAGACTTATTGCTGGCGAGCTGCAGCCCAGGAGATGGCAGCAGGTGGGAAGCGATCATAATGTCACTGGATTACGTGCCATCCGATGCTCAGGAGTAGGCTGATGGCACGGCCTACCTCATGGAGGACCCATTGGCTGGGTGTCCCGGCCCAGGACACGTCCTCGCTCTGAGTCACCGGAACATTCCTCCGTTCGCCAGGCTGGAAAAATCGGGGTAGGCTGACCCGCTGCATACCTTTGTCGGCCGATGTCCTGACGGCGAGCGGGTGTCAAAGGCCGGCCGGCAAAAACCTGTACTACGCGTACCTAACGGACGGTAGACCTACATAACGCATGCATACCGGATATTTATGCGGTGCGGATTAGCAGCTTTGTGCAATGAGATAAACTTCTGTGGGGGACGGAAATATGCTTGAAAACTGTTGTTTGCGATCATGCCTGTCGTCAGCTTGTATCATGATGATATATCCATATTTCCACGTAACTGATATATTCGAGTGTTATGTACATTGAGTTTGTGTTCCCGTCCTCCCGATATTATTACTGTTCCTGTCTTCTGTTGTGTGGCATGGTCCAGCTGTTAAAGAGCCTCGAGCGGTGATTTACATCTCATTCCCACAAGCTGGGCTCGAACGGTGCACTTGCGTACCCTTTGCTACGATAGTTCGGGATGAAAAACAACATTCTACCCACTGAACCGGTTGTGGCAGACTTGTCCTTGTCATACTGACTTGCTCGAGCAAATGCGATTTTCCTCCCTTTGGACACACCGAGCAGATGGACACATTTATCTCCGCTGCACATCAGACTACTTGGTGCGACTGGTCATTTGGTGATACTGTGCCACTACGCGCCTCTGTGACACTAGGAGCTACTGTGGCACGAGGCGCTTGTAGGTTGCTAGGCGCTTCTGGGCCACTAGACGCTACTATGACACTAGGCGCCAGTTCTGTTTGGAATTCCAGCCACGGCAATGCCAAGCCACCATGCGCCATTCAATACAGATGCAGACGTCATTAATTTTAGCCTGACAGTGAACTCGATCGGTTCCAGGTTTGATTTCCTTTGACCACGAATATCGGCTCATTTTGTGACACTGCGATTTCTGCGTGTACGTCATGAAGAAAACGTCTGACGCGTTATTTTGCATTATTTTGCATAATAATTATTTTACCCCGATTCTTATTGCAATTTGCTACTACCTTTTGGGCATAACACGATCATCGCATCATAATGATACAAGTGATATTATTTGAACATTGGCGTGTTTCCTATGCTCGAAATAGCATATGCCATTTGATCATACGAGTTGTGTTCCTACTTTTATTTTGGCATGGTCTCATTAACGATGCAACAGTGAGCGAGGAAACGGCTGTGATGAATGCGCTATATTCATATGTGACCTGTGTGAATGATTCATGGTCGGCACTTCGGCATTCTGGTCATGGGAGACTCTGGATGTACAGCAGAAAAGTGCTGGTCCCAGAGCCAGCTGTGACTCATGAGTCAAGGACAGGCGCTTTTCACACTACGCTCTTCCTATTCTTAACAAGGCCCTGAATAAGCAGAACGCGACTGATCCTCCCTTATCGTAATAAACAAACACATCCAGTTTGGAGCTGGTTTGGCTACGAACGCTATGGCATGTACTTTGTTGACATTCACTGGATTCAGCGCTGGAGAAAGGGTGCATGAAAACCTAGAAGGCATTCACCGGTGGAACGATTGCTCCTGATGTCTCCACAACATGTAAACGCGTGGTCGACGTGACGTGTCTCGGGCCTACCATGGTACAACGCATCTCATTACGAGCGGAGTCATGAAGAACGGCAGACCAGCTGCCAGTCTCTCACGTCCTGTCAGTTCGAGGCTCGCGGACAGCTACACCCAGACGTCTTACGCGACAGCCACCACGCGCCGAACGGCGTGCCTCCGAGCGCGGCGCTTGGCGTGCCGCTTCCCTGGTCCAGCGGCGCCGCCAGCGCCAGCTCGGCCGCCGCCTGACGGACGGCCCTGACAACACTGCCACCTAGCGGGCGGCCCGGACAACACTGCCACCGGGGATGTTGTCCAGCACGATCTGCTCCATGTCGAGCTCCTGCAGCTGACTGCCGATGGCCCACATGAGCGGTCGCTCGATGGCGTCCATGACGATGTTCTTGAAGAGGTTGGGGAAGCCGTTGACGCCCAGCTCGAAGGCGTAGTCGAGGCTGCCGGCGCCCTCGGAGCGCAGTGTCAGCGTGCCCAGGTGGATGTCCAGGTCCTCGATGCGCGGCTTCTGCGACAGGTTGAGCGGCTGCGCCAGCCGGGCGCGCAGCTTCAGGCTGTCCACGCTGAACCGGATAAAGCCGTTGCGTTCGAGGAAGCCGAACGCGCTCACCTTCCAGTGGTACCTGCAGCCGCAGACCGCGTCTCAGTTGGTGCGGACGTGGTGGCTGGCACGGAACACGGGCTCAGATGGAGCGAGGTATGCCCACTTGTGAAGGCAACGACGGGCGGCCGAAAACGCTCAAAGAGGTTGGGTCTACCAAAAATGTCGTTTTCTATGCTTTCCCTAAACGAGCGAATAGACTGAACATTAATGCTTACTGTAAGTTCTGATTGAGAAAGCGGTTTTTGACCCGAAAACATCCTGAGCATTTACAATGCTGTCGCTTTTCGCCTCGTCTTCGATCACAACGCCATGGGCCAGAACTCTTTCTGTGATGAAATGCCGTCAGGTGGCCCTCGCCTCCCGCTAGGCTGGCATCAAGGCCAAGACTCAGCAGATTGATTTCAGGGAAGGCAGAAGTCTTCTAAAAACGAAAGACACCACGTGAATCGAGTTAACATGCAATGACCACCAGCGTGACCTTAACCGACCTGGCGAGCCGCCTGACGCTCACGGCCGCGCGGCGTGATGACGCGACCTCGGCCGACCCGATCCGGTCCTACCCGACCCGACCCGACCCGACCCGACCCTACCATCACTGACCTGCCGGTGATGCGCTGCGTGCCCAGCGCCACCGTGACCCGCGCGGTGTAGTCCTGCATGCCGACCGAGATCTCTCCGGTGCGGTGTACCGTGCCCAGTCCGGTCAGCATGCCCTCGGACAGTGTGATCTGACGGGCGGCGGTGACGTCACACGCGGGCTGTCGCCACACACGAGGTGGCCGCGGACACGATGCGGCACGCGCGGGCTCTCCGAGTGACGTGATCCGCGGTGAGAAGCTCAGTCGAGGTATTGCCATCGGCGACTCTTTTGGGAGAGTTTGCTTCGTTTTGACGAGGCCAAGGATTCTACCCACGACGTTGTGCGGAATCGCACTGTCCCTGGCGCGAGATGAAGGCACCAGTTGGCCATGTTGCGGGCAGAGCGGCTACGGCGAGCCCGCTGCCGCTCTGCCCGCCCCGCCCGGGCGCCGGCGCGCGCACCCCGACTCACCTGGACGCCCATGGCGTTGGTGCGCTCCACGGTGGGCAGCACGAGCGGGTCGTAGCCGCCGTCGCGCACCATCTTGCGCACCTCCAGCACGGCCACGTCCAGCACCGGGATCGAGTCGGAGAAGAGCACCTTCTCGTTCAGCTCCCTGCCGAGCGACGGCGGCGGCGCGATCAGCGGCGGCGAGGCTGGCCTGCTGACGCTGGCACCGCACGTCAGGGGGACTGACGGGTGGCGCGGGTGCGGGGATGTTACGCCTGTCACCCATTGAGTACTGGCGGAGAAGGTCGTGCTGGCGGCACGTCCTCGTGGGGAGGTGAACGCATCGCGCCTCGCAAAGGCCCTGGTGGGTGCCTGAGTTTCGCCGCCTGAGACTAGGGCTGAAGAAAGCCCTTGGTAAGGAGAAGTGCCGTCATCAGTGCACTCCATGCCGAGAAGTTGCGGGTTACCTGAGCCTCTCGTTCACGGTGAGGGCCAGCTTCTGGTTCGCCCGGTCCAGCGTCAACGGCTTGACGGCGTCGAACAGGAAGGAGCCCATGAGGTTGACGGCGCCCTGGATGATCCAGCCGAGGCCGCCCAGGTTGTGGAAGACCACGCCGATATCGCCGAAGCCCACGTCGGTCTGCACATCGTTGAGCTGCGGGCGGAGGAGCGGCGCTGAGCCGGGGTACGGCACCGGAGGTGGGCACGCGGCCGCCCTGGCCCAAACGCCGGCGGCGAGCGTGTCGCGCGATATGGAGCGGACTACAGAGGAGGCTGTCGACAGCCGTAATCCTCAGTGAGCGCGACAATGATGCAAGCGCTACAACCGATCTAGTTGGGCGAGCGCGGTTGATGATTCACCGAACGCCTGTCGCTGGTGGTTGGACTGCGCGCACTGATCTGCGCGCAGAGCAGTGCGCTCTGCCCGCCGGCGGTGTCCGTGTGTCAGTGGCGTCGGACGCGGCCGGTGACGCCGGCGACTGACCTGGACGGTGCCGTTGGCGCCGACTTCCAGGATACCCTTGCCCTCGGCTCGCACGTCCTCCAGCGTGATGTTGAAGTCGCCCGCATAGTTGCTCCAGAAGTAGTAGAGCTGGTACTTGCCCAGCGCCGTCAGCGATTTGAAATAGATCTCGTACCGGAACTGGAAGGTGACGAGGTGCGGTGAGGGCGCAGCCCTGTGGCGGGCGGCCGATAGTAGACAGCCCTGTGCCCCTGATAGCCCCTGATAGTAGACACCAGTAGCCTCTGATAGTAGACACCAGTAGACAGCCCTGTGCCCCCGATAGCCCCTGATAGTAGGCACCAGTAGACAGCACTATGCCCCTAATAGTCCCTGATGGTAGACACCAGTAGACAGCCCTGTGGCCCTGATATCCCCTGATAGAAGACACCAGTAGGCAGGCCTGTGGCCGTGCACGGACGCCTGCTGGGTTCTGCTGCATCGGTCTGTTCAAGTGCCAGCGTCCCGCGGCACCGGCGCTGCCGGCCCGGGCTGAGCGACCCCGCCCCCGCTCACCTCCTGAGCCGAGAGGTCGACCTTGACGTCTCGCAGCTCGAAGTTTTTCAGCCCGGTGAGGATCATGTCCTCCAGCTTGACATCGGCTCCGGCCACCTCCTGGTCGATCTTGGCCGGCACCGGCATAGGGTCCGGCACCAGCGATCCTGCGAAAGCGCCTCTGTCAGCCGGACCGCGATGCGCGACGCGATTAACACCGGCGGAGACTCACGAAAGAAGCTGCAGTGTCAGCAACCGATCGGTAGCTGCCGATGAGCCTCTGCTGTGAAGACAATGTTCTGCACTCCACGGCGTTTCACATGCCGTGCACGCGCGATTGACGCTCCGTGTACGGGCACGCGCCGAGCTGGTGCTCACCGGGCAGGCCTCTGGCGTCGTCCTGCTTGAAGTGGAGGATCACCTCGCGGATTGTGTCCTCCAGCGTGGCCTCCGCCTCGCGCCGTATCCGGGACGCGTCCTCTTCCTTAGCCGGCGTGACTGAAATGCAGACGGCGGGTGTGGGGGCTGCGCTCATGGACGCCGGTGTTGTTCCTTCCTCCCGACGTAAAGATGGGAAGCCTGATCGAAAGTCAAGGCCTAAAGCTTGGCACGCTGTAAAGCATCGCCGTTCGTGCTTTCTTCACGAACCTAACGTTTCTTTCGTTCCTATGAGCTACCGAACGCTGGACATTTGATGTGACATAGACGCCTTGATCTTTGTTAATGCTTTTAAGTTGGCCGTTGCAACTAAGACGGGCCCGAAGCTTCTGTTTTTTGGGCGAAAAATAACCCATCTTTAATGTACCGATAGATATTGGATAAGAGAAGGCATCAAGCAATCATTAAAACTAAAAATAGTTAGACGTGGAATATGCCTACAAGATATTTGAAGCATTATTGCTCGATATCTTCTTTACATCGGCAAATTTGATGATCGTTGATTTTCGGCATCAGAACTGCAATCGATCTGCCTGGACAGTACTCACATGACAGCTCGAAGCTGTTGAGTTCGGCCAGTTCTGTGACCCACTCGGGCAGGAACGGCATGCCGCTGCCGACGCCCAGCAGCCAGCAGCAGGCGAGTCCCAGAGCCAGGGAGCGAGCCATCGCGACCACCGCTGTCAGCACACACACACGCTCGGTCGCGGGCGGGGCTGGCGGGGCTGGCGGATGGGGGACCAGCGGTGGCGAGCTCCGCCGCCAGAGTGCCGGGCGCGACTCTCGCGCAGCGATGGGGGATGGCACTGACGTCCGCGCTGCACGTCTGCGCCCAGCACGCTGCAGCAGTTAGTGCGTTATCGGTAACCGGATGAGAGCCATCATGGGTCGAGGTGGTGGTCCGGGCCCCTGCCTATGTCGTGCCACCTCCGTGACTCGGGGTCGTGGGGCAGACCGTGGCTCACTGCGCCGGACCGCCTGCGTGAGCCGGACGGCCGGCGAACACGTGGCGTCATGCTGAGCAGGCGGCCTCCGTGCCGTCTAAACACGGGACCGAGCCGTGCCGCGCCAGCCGTCGCGCCGGACCGAGCCGCGCCGCGCCAGCCGTCGCGCCTGTCTCAGGCGACGGCGCTGGGGCTGGCGCACTGGCAGCGAGGGCACGGACCCGACGCGGCTCGACCGCGCTATGCAGTACGATCCTGGGGCGCCAGAGGTCCGCAGACGGCGGGGCATGTGGCTGGCGACTGGAAATTGTCTTTTCTTATGTGGTGCCCATCGTTTGTTTTGCTTTGTTTTGTTTTGTTCGCCTGACAACGGTGGAAAGCGGTGCCAGTCCTGGTGCCCCGCCCCCAGACACCCTCTTTGTCACGTGGTTTGGAGCGATCCTCGCGCCCTCGGGCGTCAGCCTGTTATGGTGTATTTTAAGTCTCAAGGAAGATATGTGTTATTTTGGTTATACGCTGATACTCGGTGTGTTTAACAAGCAACGTAGCGACAATTGCCTTTACGTGCCACACGCTCTTATATACCTACGTGCATGCTGAGTGTCCTTCGCACAGGTGCCTCCGGAAATGTAAAGACAGTGCAAAATTGCTTTTGGGACATGTGCGCATATTCATGTTTGTTACTGGTGTTTCCATATCCTTTTGTTAATCATGTGCCGTTGTCAGAATTTTTTGCAGTTTTACATATAGCCAACGGTGTGCACCATAACTGCGGTCAAACCAGTGCAGCTACTTTAGTACCTCGGGGTGAGCAGCTAATACAAGACATAATGGAAAGTATGCTTAACAGTGTACCAGTTAGCCGTGCCTGGAAATGCCCACGAAAGACTTTCGATATCCGCATGAGAAATAATGCACATCCGACATTTTTCTAGCCATCAGTAAGCTCGAATATCTCCACCATCCGTTGATATCCGTCACAGGCGAAGGCGAGCACGGCGAAACTGCCCAGCTATAAGCACGCCGCGGCCGACAGCATGCCAGGGTGACGCTGCGGCGTACCACCTGACCTGCGTTGGGCCATCTGCGCAGTGCTGCGTCCTAGTTAGCTGCCGCCCGCTATCCCCTCTGAGCCAGGGTCAGCCAGTCCGTCGGCGCGGCGGCTGCTGTCCCCAGAACACCGACCCGGGTCCGCTCCCCGACCGACGGAGTCGTCTGTCCTCGCCCCTGGTCGGCGCACGTCCAATGGTACCCCTCCCCTCCCCCCTCCCCTCCGTCGAGAGGCCTTCTGCGTGGTGGCTGCGGGCGCCGCCTGGGATCACCGCTGCCGCATCTAGGCAGGGTGGTGACCTCAGCCGTGCGCTCGCAGTGTGCCCTCTGTTGCCCTACGAGGGACGTCCTACGGGCCTCACTGTGGGAAGGGTGGGGCGGCTTTGGTCCGGAGAGGCTGGTGCAGACAGGCAGGGTGGTGACCTCAGCCGTGCGCTCGCAGTGTGCCCTCTGTTACCCCACGAGGGACGTCTTACGGGCCTCACTGTGGGAAGGGTGGGGCGGCTCTGGTCTGGAGAGGCTGGTGCAGACAGGCAGGGTAGTGACCTCAGCCGTGCGCTCGCAGTGTGCCCTCTGTTACCCTACGAGGGACGTCCTACGGGCCTCACTGTGGGGAGGGCTTTGGTCCGGAGAGGCTGGTGCAGACAGGCAGGGTGGTGACCTCAGCCGTGCACTCGCAGTGTGCTCTGTTACCCTACGAGGGACGTCCTACGGGCCTCACTGTGGGGAGGGCTTTGGTCCGGAGAGGCTGGTGCAGACAGGCAGGGTGGTGACCTCAGCCGTGCGCTCGCAGCGTGCCCTCTGTTACCCTACGAGGGACGTCTTACGGGCCTCACTGTGGGGAGGGAGGGGGCGCTTCTGGTCTGGAGAGGCTGGCGCAGACAGGCAGGGTGGTGACCTCTGCGGGTAGTGGAGGGATGCGCCATCAAAACACCGTACGCACAAAGACACGCTGAGGCCTGGAACTCATCTCGGGGCGTCCGTGAGGTGCTGCGTACACTGCGGCTGGGGGCGATGCCTACCACGCTTGACGGCGGTCGTTGAGGCGGCCAGCGACACCTACGCGGCTCTGGCCGCCGCTGGGGCGGGCGTACTCCGCGCCTTCCGGGGTCGCCTGGTCCGACGGTTGGTACGTGTCACCGGGGTCGTGCATAGGCTGAGGTCCGAACTAGCTCAGCGATCTGAGCTGCATGCGAATGTCGACTCTGTCGCACCCAAAGTGATCTATTTGGGATCGCGCCTTCGTTCTGCCGGAGTTGTCACGACCTTGATGGATAAACATTGGTATGCGGTGTTATTCCATTCGTTGGACTAAGTTCGGCCCTGAATGCAGTGCAAACTAAGGACACGGACTTCGTATGACTCCGGCGTGGGACTTCCTCGCATGACCTGGTTTGGCTGAGTCTGACCCATCTGACCCAAGTTTTGGTATAAACACAAGACAACAACCGCGATACGCTACATCTCTGTAGCCATCCGAGCATGTCTTGGGGGTATAGAGAGAGCTTCATCGGTAGCCATGACCACGGCAACGGTAAATCGGTCTCCTTAGAACAGCAGCGTTCGTGTTGAATCATGTTGTTTCCGATACTAGTGTCCTACCAGTGGGCGTTATCTTTGTTCCTTCGTAAGTGCAGTTATGTCTCGCTTCCTTGTTCAAGCGAGCGACCTTCCACTTGGTAAACTGTAGCTGCCTATTGGAAGGCTCCTGACGCTCTTCCTTCCTGGTTAGATTACCTACATAGTTGCGTATGTATTAGATCACGCGCGGCGGGAGCAGATCTCAGATGTTCTAAACATTAACGAGCGGAATGGAACTCGCTGATTATTTATGTTCCAGCGCAGTGTTTATGAGGGGCTCCAACTGGTCTTAACCGGTTCTTTCCTCTGCGTTTGAAGGCATGCCATGTATCCCACTTCACTGGCACTGCCAGAAGAAAACCCGCATCGTTTAATGAAATCCATAGCCAAAAGTATTGAAACTTAGACCTTTTTCAGCCTCATGCTAAGGTCGGGCGCTGTCCCAAGTGCCCAACCACAGCGCCACCGACGTGCCTCATTAGATGAGTTGATGCTTTTGTTGGCCACAGATGTCTCGTTTGGAAGGCTGTTTTAGTGATGAAATGTATGCTGAGCAGGGTACATAAAACATTTCTGACTGAGCCATCTTTGTGACGTTCCGACTGCTGTCTTTTTCAATTATATGTGTCCGAGGTCTTGAATTTTAAGATTTTGTCCGGAACCATGTCTTAAGCTCTGTTTTTTCCGAATTCCCCACCCGCCACCTCAGGTACCTGACAAAGCTGCGACGGGGCCGTGACCTGGACCGGCCTGCCCCGTCGCCCGCTCACCACTCACGCGCTGTGCCGTCGGACACCCAGTCGGCGGGCTGCTCGGTCGGCTGGCGCCGGTCACTCGCTGCGCGCGCGCTCCGCTCGCTCGGCGCCGCCTCGACAGGCAGTCACGGCCGCGTGCACAGCCGATGTCCGCTCGCCCTCGCTCTCCGTCGGCCGGCCTCCGTGCCCCGCCGTGCCGGCGCACTATCTGATGACGTCGGCCGCCGGCCGCCGGCCAAAGGTCCGCCGACCGGCGGTGACGCGGCCGAGGTCCGCGGCCGGGGTGACGCCCCCCCCCCGCACCCACCCCCTGCGCCCCTCCAGCGGGGCTGAGCACGAGCGTCCGTGGCAGCCGCTCCGCCGCAAGATCAGGCGGGCTGGAGAAGAAGCCTTGGGGATCCCGATTCGGGTGGGTTGTCGGGTGGAGTCGGTAGGAACGCCGGCCTGATCTCCGATATGATATCGCGGACACCGCGGCCGATTACCGTGCGCTGTTCGTCTGACGGTTGGGCCGTTGTTTCGCCCCGAGTCCACAGTCCGCCGGCTGTTGTACGCTCTCTGGCCAACAGTACACGTCAGCTCACAGGGCTTGTCTCCCTGGTGCACTGCACTCTGCTTCGTGGCAGTGACGGTGGATCCAGGAGATTGAAGGGGGGACGGGGAAGGGGCGATTGCGGCCTGGTTTCTTTCTACGCAACGCCGCACTTGTGTAGTGTTTATTTTTCTGAAGAAGGGGAGCGCCGCTTCCTTCTACTCCTGCCCCGGCTTGCGCTGCCCCTGTCCGCGGAGGACGGCGCCGGCTGGACCGGCATCGCGCCGACCCTGGAGCGCGCAGGACGGCCGCGGCCGCCCGGGTCGGACCCGCTCCTCTCTTCGCGCCGCTCTCGAGACTTGAGGCCATGTGTCGCTGAATAGCGGGCAACTCGAGACCGCCGAGAGTCCACGCTCGTGCTGAGCCGAGCGATTCGGCAGCACGGGACTGCTGCCATTCTTTTTGAATATTTGAATTGCGGCTACCACGTACAGTCTTCAAGGGAATCGAACGCAATAAAACAAGGCGATAACGCACGGGAGGCGTCCGGTGCCCCGCCAGACCAGTGTTGTCTCGGCACCAGACCCGCCATGTGTCACCAGGCGGTGACGCGACGACACAGACCTCGCCCTGCGGTGCTGGCACGTCGGGTCTGTTGGGTTCGGGGGGAAGGGGGTCCTGTCCGCCAGCTGGACACAGACCCCGTCCCGTAGTGCTGGCGCGTCGGGTCTGTCTGGTTCGGCGAGTCCTGTCCGCCGGACAGACATAGATCTCCCCCTGCAGCGCCGGCGCGCCGGGTCCGTCTGGTACGGCGGGGCCTGTCCGCCGGACGGACACGGCCCACATCCTCATTGTCGGCGGCGGCGGGTCGCGCTCATTCGCAGGGCGCAGGCTGCAGGCGCGGGCGAGGTCCCTGCGTCCGACGCTGCGGGCGGGGTGCCGCGCTCTGCCCCTGGTCGGGGCGCTCACACGGGACGGTCGCACCTCGTGCCGATGGGCCGCAGCTCGTCTGACGTGTAACGGTGACGGGACCATAGTACGGCCTGCTCACATTGTCACTCCGCAGCCTGGAGATGCGCTCGGTCTGCCGACGCTGTCGCCAGTGCCGCAGGTCACAGTCAGGTCGCACCAGTCAGGCCCGACGGCTGTGGACGCTTTCGTGGCTCTCCCGCCCTGCCGGCGGTCAGGGTTAGGGACGGTTGCGGCCGCCCGGGTCGGACCCGCTCCCGCCTGCCACGGTCAGCGATTGTTAGCGACTCCTTCAGAAATGTCCTGAACTCGTTACGTGATGATACTCGACATATGTCTGCTCTCAGCGCACAGTAACGATAGCTCTACACACATGGTATGTATCTGTTGGTGCACACATGTAGTTTCACATTATAAATCGTTCTTTAAACTCAAGAATCACCTCATCCCAGAGGATTGCAGCTTGCTGTTGTATTCAGCTCGTAAAGACGCATTGTGTACGAAAGGGCTTGTACGGGCTTTCTGTCTCTGAACCGGAGTTTTCTCGACATTTGTAACAGTTAAGCAGTCGTTTTGAGGCACGCCCAAGCGGCCTATCGGTGTCGCCCACGACCCATGTACAGATGATGCAACGGGAGTAATCTGGGTCTGGGTCTACGGTGGTGCACGATGATTCAACGTGACGAAATCTGTGGAGTTGAAGCCACTTATGGAGGTGAATTAAATCATCACAATAGATTTTAATTGATATTGTAAATTTTCATCGATGGTGATTTCAGTGTGAGCAGTACTTATCAGTGTGGCTCGGACAGTTTCCGGTGCATGACTGACATGTTTGCAATGCTATGACAACAGCCAAATGGCCCCGTGGGGCCACCTGGTATTGACTCCTCACACATGGCATGGCTGACACGTTGTAACAAGGCTTACCGTGTTGGCTAGGAATGGGCATTGATCAGTCTATGATGGACGCGGCAGACATCGGACGTCGCACCAAAGCAGTGTGTGTAGCCGCTTGGAGCAAACTGCAGCATCTCTCCTGTGCGAGTAGTTCCCAGACATAGAGGCATGTTTGTGTTGATGTCTGGCCGTGTTTGTCCGTTTGACAGCGGACGACATGAATTGACAAATTTGGACGGGATCTCCGGGTGACAAGACGAGCCAGGCTTGGCATGTTTGCCGGGAGTGCCAGCAGACCCAGTGATCCCGCCTTCGGCGCGCGGCACCAGTTGACCGCCACCCGCCTCAGGAAGCGGGCGTTCATGTGGGTCAACCCCACAGTGCCGACAAACCCTCGGTGTGTTCCGCATGATCCCAACACCGCTTCGACTGTTCACTGATTTCAACTTCGCTGCTCTGAGCAGTCTCATCCCGATGAGGTGCGGCTGTGCATCGGCACCGCACCGTCTCATTGATTCGTCAGTGGCCCGGCACCGTGCTGTCTCAGCGACTCGTCACAGCCCTGCCGTGGGCCCGGCCGGCCGGGGTCCGGGCTGGCCCGTCCCCCGGTGTCAGCTGACATCTTCGCGCCGTGCCTGGCCGTGTCACCGCCGGCGTCCTGAAACGCTGACACGCGCCAGACGCCGCCATAAACAAACTGCCGCACCGTGCTCTCCGGTGCGGTCCGTACCAAACAGGCCAGCCGCCACCGTGTTTGGCACTGCGACGGCGCAGGCTGAACGAGACGAAAAATCCAGTCTATAAACAAAAAATATCCCCTGGCTGTGGCTTCCCAGGGTTGTGTCGCCGCATTACTGGACAGTCAGGACAGCTGGAAATGTGTAAGAAGTGTTTACTGTCAGGCCTTTTTCGCAGAACGCTCGCTGTTATGCTGCGGTGACGAAAGTGGCGTTGAACATTTTGTTGCATCTGATTGCTGGCGGAAACCGCGAACAAAGACAGCATGAAATAAAGTCGCGATCCTGGAGGGAGTATGTCGGCGGTAAAACTATGACCTGGGAAGGTAGGCAGAAGTTAAGGTATACCAACAATCTGAATGGGTGTACATGGTTTAGCTCAGGAGCACCTCCAAGCATATAAACGTCTCAGGTTAAAACATGCAAACAGAATTGGATAAAAAGCCACCCATTCGATTCAATATATTCGTCCAATTAGGTCTGACTCAAATTAAACGGAATTTTAATTTTGTTTTTTTGAAATTTGAAAAATAAGAATTTTGTTGACTGAGACAAAGTTATTGATAGATTACCGTGCTTGGCGTTAGTTGATGTTCGGACGTTTAAGTTGCACGGACACTAAGGACGAAGGAAACCGAGAACCACAATCTGTCCAAGGCTGAAAACGGGCTAGCGCCACCAGGACACAGCGGAGCTATCCACCACCACTTCTTTGACCGTTACAAGTGTGCGTTTGTGCCACGCGCGCGCGAGCTTTCTGGGTGCTGGTACCGGACTCCGATCTTAGAGCGGGCCCGTCCGTCCGAGGCATCGCGGTGTTGCGTGTATGCAGAATGTCATGGCCAAGCATGGATATGGAGCGTGATGTGAAGCGGCTGTCGCTATCAGCCGCTTTGGTGCACGCTGCACATCGGACATGTGAACACCAGCGTTTATCCTCCCCCCCCCCCCCCCGAAAAACGAACTCAGACACTCCAGAGAGCTTTATCCCTCCATGAAACGAGCCAACGAAGAATTTTGCATGGGTGAAACGGATCAGTGGAAGTTTAAACCGACTAACGTACTGAGCATTATTAGGGGAGTGGCGAGTGTTTGTAGGCAGCTCACGCAAACTCTGCGCGAGGGTTCATTCTGTTATTCTTGCTGAGCCATATGCCAAGCACGGGGGCTGTTTGGCCGTTTGTGGGTGTTGGTCGGTAGCTGCAGCGGTGGTGAAAACTCATTGCTAAATCGCGCATATTTTTATTTAAATATTGCATGGCGTTTATCTGACGCTGTTCTGCTGCCGCCTGTAATACAATAAGCGTCAGCGTCGCAGCATGCAGGTGATGTAGTTAGACGACTTTAAACTGAGAAGTGGAATGCGTTGCGTTGAGGTTGCGAAGAAGTCGTTCTGCTTTGCGTCTCAACGGCCGCCACATGTAAGGAAGCTAGGCTCCGTAAATCCTTCCATATTCTGTGTTGTTACTTCCCCGCTCAACTGTTTCACTGGACTGTTGCAAGAAAATGAATGCCATCTGTTAACAAGCATGTTCCAGTCAGCTGACAGTCTGACAGGACCGCCACCAAGTGCATACGGTCGCACTCTCCACGCGCGGTTATGAGTATGTTTCCCGGACTGCTGTATCTTGACCATCGCGCTCCCAGCCGGCCGGCCGTATTCAACAATGCGCTGTCAGGGGATCAAATGAGCATGCTAGGTGGTGTTTGGCTTACGAATGGTTTACGGTGCCGCTCGCCGGTGATCCCATAGTGTTATTTTGTCGCTACGGTCGCAGCCGCCGCGCGCGACGATAAGGCTTTTTGATTGACCCCCGTAACCTTGCAAATTGCCACTGTGGCTGGCCTAGCAGCATTGAGTGATGTGCTGCCAGATGCTCAACCGAATGCAATGGGTGCCCTTGGCCGACAAACGCTTTCCAGTGCAAGCTGGCAGCGCTACCAAATCGACACGGTAACACTTCCGTGTACGATTATAAATATTTGCGGGCTGCCGGATGTTAGCCAACGCGTTACCGGACAGCCAGGGGCTCATATGAACAAAATAGGTATTGTCGGTAGACAGTTACTGATGTAGCCGTCCGATAGTGCATCCACAGTGCTGTCATATGCACGCGGTCGAACCCGCAGCGCGCTGCAATAGGTACTTCCGTTTTGCAAGCGAATTGGGATGTGCATGCTGCCAATAAACTGAGAGATAGAGCCCCGGTTGGGACCATGGGCGTCCAGCTGTCGTAGGGTGAGGCGGGAGGAAGTGACGCTATGCCGCCTGAGAATAGGCCACACATACGCAACTCACCGATACCTGTTATGCGGGGAAGACCAACCGCGGTGTCCTCGCTGCGGGGATCGTTACACCGTACGACATGTCTTGATAGATTGTGCCCACCTCGCCTTGGAACGTATGCCCCATTTTGGATCAGGGTCCTTGCGTCCAACGCTCTGTGGTATGTTGGGAGACGATTCCAGCTCAGTACATGACGGCCACATTTTTAGTTATCTTGAAGACGTACAATTTCATGTCATATATCGAACGAAACTTTATCTCCCCGCTTTTTCAGGCAACTGTTAGATAAAAAGTAGGTTATGGGCGCCATATGACCAACGTAGTCAGTGCGCCCCAAAGCCCAAATCATCATCATCATCATCAGGTACTTTCGTTCGGCCGCCGTAACTGCTGCGGTCGACCCGGCAGCATTGAGCGACGCGCCGCCAGGGGGCCAGCCAGATAAAATGGATGCCGTCGGCCGACAAGCGTACTGTTGGGGAAGGCATCCACGGTCATTCGGTCTTGGGCCGAAGCCATGGTGACGATAATGCAACGTGAGGGAAGTTTTAAGTGCCGAGGTAGCCAGCATGAGCGCGCAGTCTATTGTTTTCTTATTCCACGGAATCCAAGGTAAAAAGAAATGCACTTTTTGCACGAACGGGACCGATTTACATAAATGACTTATGTATGGCGAATGAATGAAGGATTAAGTATGCCAAATGATGAAAAAGAGAAGGCGAGATGTAGAGGAATGTAATCACACATTGAATTATTTAGCAAATATTGTTGAAAATCAAGGCGGGAATCAAACATACACTGTATACACTGCACATCCAAAGAAACATACAATCAATGGTAATTTTACGCTGGGGGAACTGGTGTGTGACAAAGTAATAGCAGCGGAACCTCAGCGAAGATGAAGACGTGGAGGAAAACTTGATCTTGGGCTCCCCTCTTTCCATGCACCACCAGGGGGGTGTCATTACATTTACGAAGTTGGGGAGAGGAGACAGCTGTCCCCCCAGTGCTCCAGATCCACTTCCCCTTCGTGGAAGTTCAAAGCTGCTGTGTTAAACACAAAGCAATATGTCGTTGGACATCAAACATTCCAGTACGAAATATTGGCAAGAGTCGTAACCAATCGTCATATACAGCATGACGGTATTGATTGCTGTAGGCGGCTGTTGCGAGTTGTTGCGGCTATGCCCCGACAGCAATGGCGAGGATTGAGTGGCGTTCGTTGTTTGGAACAGGTCTATATACTAAGGATAATTTTGTTTGCGTTCGGTAGATGTTTTCTCGAATAAGCATTTAAACATGCCGCAACGTGGCCTGTTATTCGATGGTGTAGAACGCTCATCTTGCGTTAAAGGGGGCCAAATTTTTAAGCGCCGCCCTCCCGCCTCATTTTCTTGTCCTGAGCGAATAACACGCCAGGTGACGTATCCCGTGTATATCCTGTGTATCCTGTGCAATAACACGCCGTTATCGTCCAGGTGACGCATCCTGAAGGAAAAGGTGCCTTATGGCCCGTCATGTCAACGTGTTTTAGGCGAATGTAGCATCGTGTCCGTGTCGTAACACCCGATGTCAGGGAACCGCCGCCCCACTGCTCCTCCTCACGCCCTGCTGCAGCCCCATGCGCCCGGCCTTTCTAACATGCGTGGCTTGTGCTGCAGGAGACCACCGTCTGACGGCGGACGAAATGGACAGCCAGCGGCAGCAGAGCGTGGCTTACGAGTATCTCTGCCGACTGGAGGAGGCCAAACGGTACGGTGGACAAGAGAGCACTCCGACGCGTGGTATTCCTTGTACGCTCTTATCCGGCTCATCTGCATGTACTGATCGTTGTGCGTGACCAGCATTGTAATGAGGTGCCAGTTGAACTCCGTGTGTCACTCAGGTGCTGTTCTATCTCTGCGGCCGGTGCAACGTCGCCCGTGACTCTGACCCCGCCCGACCGCGGCGCCCTGTCAGTCTCCACCAGTGTACGGCCCGCGCCCTAACCCCCGCCCGCCGCCGCCGCGCCGCAGCTGGGTCGAGGCCATGCTGGACGACGTCCTGCCGCCGACCACTGAGCTGGAGGAGTCGCTGCGGCACGGCGTGCACCTGGCGCGCCTGGCGCTGCTGCTGCGCCCCGACACCTCGCGGCGCGTCTACGACCTGCAGCTTACGCGCTACGCCGCCAGGGGCCTGCAGTTCCGGCACACGGATAACATCAACATCTGGACGCAAACCATGCGGGAGATGGGGCTACCACAGGTGAGGCAACCGCCTTGCATCCTATTGTTTTGGTGTGATTTTGGATTTGTCCTTTTACGCAATTACGTGTATTGATCATCGTGTTCAGTTGGCTAGTCGCCGTTTTTGTTTCAGTTGCAGTGTCTTGGACGAGCGAGTTGCCGTCGCATGAAGCACTTTTTACATATTGCTTGTGCGTGCCGTATGACTGCTGCGGTGAGGCTTACAATCTTTATGAACTCTATTAAAGCGTTTTGCAAAGCTCACCAGGAGCGCAAATAATCACTAATCTCACGAGCGTTTCCGCAGCCATGCGACCTAAATGTAATCCGCCCCG
Source organism: Pollicipes pollicipes (assembly GCF_011947565.3). Lineage (NCBI taxonomy): Eukaryota > Metazoa > Arthropoda > Thecostraca > Pollicipedomorpha > Pollicipedidae > Pollicipes > Pollicipes pollicipes. The sequence goes on along the minus strand of NW_023596576.1, from coordinate 59,509,815 downwards.
TCAGATCTTCATCCCGACGACTACTGACGTGTACGAGAAGAAGAACATGCCGAAGACGGTGTACTGCATCCACGCGCTCAGCCTATTCGCCTTCAAGCTGGGCCGGGGCCCACAGATGCCCGACCTGCTTGGCAAAGCCGTCTTCACGGGTGAGATGGAGCGGGATGCGACGCGGCGGCACCGCACAACAACCCGACCATGCCGGGCGCTGCTGTCCGCCGCCGTTCGGCGCCTCTTCCACCGCTCCCATTGCCGTGGCTCGTCGCTCCGACCACACCGGCGGATACCCGGAGCGTCAGTGGCCAGGCCGTGTCTCGACCCACGCCGCGGGCGCTTGCTCCGTCCCCCGCCCTCGCAGTGTAATGAATCCGTGGATCGCCGTCTCCTCTCCGCGCGTGCGGCGACGCTCGGCCGCCGGCCGGAGCGTCCTGACGCGTCCGGCGCTGCTGGCAGATGCCGAGATTGACGCCGTGTCGGCCGAGCTGCGCAAGTACGGCCTCAGCCTGCCGACGTTCAGCAAGATCGGCGGCATCCTGGCGCGCGAGATGCCCGTCGACAAGGCGGCCCTTCACGCGGCCGTCATCGTCATTAACGAGGCCATCGACCGACAGGTGCGCAGAGGGAGGAGGCGGGGCGCCGGCGGCGTGTAGTCAGACCGCGGCTCGTCTCGCGCGCTCCTCGGACTAGGGAATTGTGTGTGATTATCAGCGAAACACTGAATGTCGCCGACATGCTTGGCTCGATTTGTGATGTTTGGGACTAGAGGGCGAGATTAACTGCGCCGAGGAGTGGTCGTGGGGCAACTGTCCGGCCGAGGAGGATGCATGCCCAGGGCCCGCACGAGTTTTTCATGTGCGGATCAACTGTCCGCTGAAGGTGCGCTGAGGTCTCGCACCTGGCTGTCAATGATGCATGAGGAAGGTGTGTGTTCGAGCCACGCGTTGCACGCCGTCTCGACGACATTCGCGCGTAAGGTGCATAATTTGAACTAAGGTGGAGACCAGATGACCCACTCCACTGTGTTCGATGATATTCGAAATTCGAAATTCCTCTTACCGCTCCCCTACCCTGCCTGGAGCTGCCCCGTGCTACCCCGCTTTGCCCTGCCGTGTCCTGCCCCACCAAACCCCGTCCAGCCCTGCCCTGCCCTGCCCTCCGGTGCCCTGACCTCTGCCGTGGCGGCAGGTACCCGCCGAGACGCTGGCCGGCCTGCAGAACCCGAACGCTCACCTGCGGGAGGTGACGGCCGAGAACGCTGACCTCTACCAGAGCCGGCTGGCGGCGGCCAAACACAGCAAGGTGGAGGCTGCCCAGAACCGGGTACGTCTCGGCCGCCGGCGCTCTGGGTCAGGAGCGGACGATTGCGGTCGCGATGTGGACATGAAGTTAAAGTCCTACAACGCTGATGCTGGGCATATAGACCTACGGTCATTGTCTTGCTCTGGTTGCAGGTTGAAAGGACACGTGGTCATTGTCAGCTCTTTTGTGACATCAAACACAGCACTTGTTCCGCTGTGTTCAGGTGCCTGACTGTACGGGAGCTTCAGACTATAACGTTTCTTTGAGTGTCTCAGTTCCGATCGTTGTGCCCGACACGGTGCGTGACACTGAGGCTGTCGCTCTCTGCAGTCGCTGTCGGAGACGTTCGAGGCAGACGTGTACGACGAGCTGCTGACCCAGGCCGAGATCCAGGGCCACATTGGCGCCGCCAACCGGGCGGCCGCGCTGGCCCGTCTGCACGAGGCGCTGGCTGGCGGCGACCCGGCCGGCCTGTGGGCCGCCCTGGCCGCTCCTTGCCTCCGACTGCAGGTCAGTGGCGTGTGCCC
>NW_023596576.1:59500489-59502989 GCF_011947565.3 Pollicipes pollicipes | reverse complement strand
CAATTTCGATTGCTTCATTGTCAACTGCGCTAATGTTGTCTTGTTAGAGCTATACAGTGGAGCTACATATTTTCTCGCATAAAGCCGCCCCAAATATACCAAAGCCGTGCACAATGGTCACATTCGTATCACCTACGAGTCCCAATTGACTCATAAATCGCTCCATTTGTTCATCACCATTAAATGTGTATGCAGGGTTAAACATGTTTGTGCCAATGTCATCATTGTTAAACATGTCTCAAATAAAGAAATCATGTTGGTTGGAGCGGCAAGCGATGCTGCTGGATCGTACACCCCCGGTGCATGTAGATCTTCTGACAAGGACACCATCGGTGACGCCACTAATCAGGTAGAGGGAAACTGGGTGAAACAATGTTACCAACTGCACATGCGTTCACGCTCGACGTGGTGACGCGTAGAAAGGACGACAAAACAGGCAATTGGTGAGCTAGGGGAGGCCGATATGGAAACGAAACGGGGAATTCGGAATGGCCATTGTGTGCTGCCATTTGTTAGGTGATAACCTGAACCGTCTCGAGTCAGTTTTCATTAAACATTGACACATTTTCAGAAGGTTGTTGCCTCCCTGCATAATTTTTGGATTATTGTTAAATGATAGTTGTATTTTGGTTCGCATACTTAAAGTAAGATCAATCGACTATTTGAAAACCATTGTTGTTCGTGATGCGTGCTTATCAAGGTGATGTTTTATCAATACTCCCAAGTAGAGCTCTGTATCAAAGAGAACACGTGCTTTTTCTTTTTGGCCGTTGGCCGTTTCAGCATTGGCCGTTTCAGTGAGCAGCTTGATCCAGAATGAGTCGTACTTCGACGGATTTGCAAATTTAGTGTTAAATACTTGTTAGGGGTATTGTCAATTCCACACTAACAACCTCTGTATGGTACGGAGTTAAATTAAAAACGCGATTGGTTTCAAACACCCCGCCTCAGCACATGCCTGGTTAATACATGGAAAGTAGTATAAGTTTATGCGATGTTTATTAACCGAATTAAATGTAAAGATATTTCAATGGTTGAAGACACACGTCAATGTGGTAGTACATTCTCGCGTTTTTTTGTGAGCAGATGACATCTATCAACTTGTGCGTAGAACTGATGTCGTTTTATCGCTGTAAGATGTAAAAATAACCGCAATCTTGATCAGCAAGAAAAAATCCAAAATCTCCATGTGGGAAGGCTATTCAAAATCTGATATCACATCACGATTCACGCAGCGGACAAGCTGCCTTTGAGGAGGCTGTATGCCCCAGTCCGCTATCCATGCCGTGTCCTCCCCCCCGAGTGGGCCGGTTACCTGGGCGGGGGGATGGGACTGGCTGGATCGGTCAGACCGCGGCTTACCTGCACCACCATGGTCCCGCAGCCGCCGGTTCTGGGGTTCCCCCACAGCTGCGCAAGGTGCCGGCTTTATACCCGCGACTGCAACCGGACACGGTCATCTTCAGTACCACGAGACACGTGGCACGGTCACGTTACCGCCGGGGGTGGGGACAAGGTCACCCTCTCTACTACCGGGGATGGGGACACGGTCACCCTCTCACAATCGCCGGCGATGGGGACACGCGTCTCGTCTTTCTTCTTCCTGCTGTCTTCAGTTTAGCATTCACTGTTTGGTGCAGTGCAAGGTGTGTCGAGCTGTCGGATAGTGACCACCGATGGGTTTCTATCTCCATGTTGTCTTGCCTAATGTGTGGAAATTGAGCCGGGGTTCGTTGTTCCTGATTTCGCGTCAGCGTATTCGGCTGATTGCTCTGATCGGTGCTGACAAGCGGGTGCTGTGACCTGGACCTGGACCTGGCCTGACCTGGACCTGGCCTGACCTGGATCTGGCCTGTCCTGGGCCTGACCTGCCCTGGACCCGACCTTCCCTCACCTTACCATAGCCCGACACTGACACCCCGACCGCGAGGGCCCAATTTTGTGGTAAGGACGTTCCTGAGTTAATGGCCTCCTAGGTCACAAAAATAACCCGGAGGCGTGCCGATCATGACAAATCGTGACTTTCCCGACCACTGTGCCAAAACTACGCATCGCAGCTCCATGACAATGTCAGCATAGCCATCGCATGTTTTTTGTGCATCAAATGGCGTACCGGCGGACCCTGCCAGGCCAACTGGCAGCCTCCCAGAGCGGGCCAAAATAGGCTGTGTTCGTACGGCGGATATCCGTAACTTGCTTAAGGGAACTGTTCGGCGAAACTGATACATTACTCTAAAAATGAATGACAACAATGTTTTGTACAACATGAGAGCTGATCGGGGAATGGCTTTCGGTCAAACAGGTCACGCAAGGCTGCTGACCTGACATGACCTCGGGGCCCCGAAATATAACGTACTGACGGGTACCCCGGGACCTCGCTTGACCCCATCTACACGCTGGCCATCATGTTCCGTTTTCATGCTGGCATCCTTCCGACTGAATCACTGTCGTTTGCTCCACCCACATAACCTGACATGATCCGAGGCTACCTGGGTATGTC
>NW_023596576.1:59452989-59495489 GCF_011947565.3 Pollicipes pollicipes | reverse complement strand
GGCCTCGGCGGCTAGGAAGAGAAGACGGGTCGCGGAGGGGAACACCATACGAACTGAAGAGCTGAAGAGAACCGTCGAGATGCGGCAGCGTCGTCTGTAGTCTGACCCGACTGTACGGGCTGGGCAAGGCTCGTGCCAACGCCTGGCTGGCCCTCCCGGACACCGGCCTGAAGATCGCGTGCTTTGGCGGGAAGGCCGCCTGTGGAACACATCAGGGCCACCGTCAGATCAGGGCCGGCGCTAATACATCGGCCGACGAGGAGCCCGAAAGTGCAAGCTCGTAACGGTGCGTGTCAATATCAGGCAGGGTAAGCTGATGTACGAAATGTTCACTTAGCCCAAGTTAACTTCTATGGAGGTTGCGCACCCTGTCAGTGGAGTTGAGCATCAATCCCGTGTCTGAATAGGATAGGGCTTCCTGCCTTAGTTTCTGGGCCGGCTGTGGTTTCTGTTGAGACTGGACCCGCCGTCGCTGACCAGACCCTCTCCGCCGCGTCCCCAGCGTGTGTGGCGCTGTCGGACCTGCGCGCCGCCGACCTGACCAGCCCCCTCCGCCTCGCCCCCAGCGTGTGTGGCGCTGTCCAACCTGCGCGCCGCCGACCTGACCAGGCCCTCTCCGCCTCGTCCCCAGCGTGTGTGGCGCTGTCGGACCTGCGCGCCGCCGACCTGACCAGCCCCCTCCGCCGCGTCCCCAGCGTGTGTGGCGCTGTCGGACCTGCGCGCCGCCGACCTGACCAGCCCCCTCCGCCTCGCCCCCAGCGTGTGTGGCGCTGTCCGACCTGCGCGCCGCCGACCTGACCAGACCCTCTCCGCCTCGTCCCCAGCGTGTGTGGCGCTGTCCGACCTGCGCGCCGCCGACCTGACCAGCCCCCTCCGCCTTGTCCCCAGCGTGTGTGGCGCTGTCCGACCTACGCGCCGCCGATCTGACCAGGCCCCTCCGCCTCGTCCCCAGCGTGTGCGGCGCTGTCGGACCTGCGCGCCGCCGACCTGAGTGTGCTGCCGGCCGGCCAGCTGGTGGCGCTGCTGCAGCTGCCCTGCCTCGGCCTGCGGGACGTCTCGCCCAGCCTGGCCGAGCACTACCTGCGCGCCCTGCGCCGCCTCAGCGCCGGCCGCCGCCCGTCCGGCCCGGTACGGTCCGGCTGGAGGACTCGGCGAGCCCCCTGGCGCAGCAGCTGGGCTGACAGCCGAGCGTCTTGGGGCTCCGCCAGGGACGGCGGTGCAGGGAATGTCTGTGCCGCGGTGGTTGGGTGGGTAGGTGGGCTATACCACTTGAAGGTGGGGCTATCTCATCGGACAAGCGCTGGCTGCGGGCCGTGTCTGGTATTGGTAACCGCGATAAGTTGCACCTGCAATCGCAGCCTTCTGGCTTGAGTGGGCGGCATGTCACCCTCCAGAGGTCCAGGTTACCCTAGAGGTCAGGCCGGTTCCCACGGGGATGACGTCCGTCTCGGCGCTGGCAGGGCTCCGACGAGGGCTGGATCCCGCACTCGGTCGGAGGCGCGAACGAGGCCTTCCTGCACCTGGCGACGGGTCTGGTCACCTGGCACCAGCCGAACCGCGGGCAGCTGGCCGACGCCGCGCTGGACCAGCGCTCCCTCCAGGTGGGTGGGGCGCGCTCGTGCCTGGGCCGGGCAGCTGGCCGACGCCGCGCTGGACCAGCGCTCCCTCCAGGTGGGTGCGGCGCGCTCGTGCCTGGGCCGGGCAGCTGGCCGACGCCGCGCTGGACCAGCGCTCCCTCCAGGTGGGTGCGGCGCGCTCGTGCCTGGGCTCCGCGGATAGCTCGCCGACGCTGCGCTGGACCAGCGCTCCCTCCAGGGGAGTGGGGCTCGCTCGTGCCTGGGCGCCCGGGCGCTAAACTGTCACGTTGATACGTGGCTTTAGTTTCATCCCGCTTGCCGTTGTTCGATCCCGAGGGAAGGTTTTGTTCTGTTGTATTTTTTTTTTCACCAGCAGCGTTACGTAACAAGGTAGGTAAGTCGTAAACAAATGTAAAGTAAGTGGAGTCCAAGTCGCTTCTGGTGAAGAAACCTGCCGGCCGCTGTTGGCTGCCCCGAACACCAGCCTGACCCAGCCATTGTTGATCTCAGCCGGATCTCGCCACCTCCGTGCCTCGTCCGGCTGACGTGCGTCCGCTGGCGGGCCTGACTGGCTCGGCCCTCGCCGACAGCGGCTGGTGACCGAGACGAACGGCGGCCGGGAGCGGCCCGAGCGTTGGCTGGTGCCGCTGCAGGCGGCGGCGCGCGGCCTGCTGGCCCGCCGCCGCCTCCGCCAGCGCCGTCTCCTCTACAGCCGGCACGAGCCAGAGGTCGTCCGCATTCAGGTGGGCGGCCGGGGGTGACGGCGGAGGCTGGCCGACCTGGCGGGAGCGGCGCCTCGCTGAGACAGGGGAACGAAGGGCTGGCGGCTGTGTACCTGTCCTGATGACGTCAAGACCCCTTTGCTTAACTGGTTCTGCTTGTGCTAGACTGAAAAGTTAAATGTAAATCTGATGAACTTATGAATAGACTAAGATGAATCTTGTACTTACATGTATAGCTATGTATACCGCGTGGCAAGTCTGCCCACCGCACATGTGGCGGCGTGCTGGCGGCCAGCCGACTGAGGCAGGCCGGTGACGGTCGCGGCAGGCGTGGTGGCGGGGCGCGCGCCAGCGGCGGGCCTACCTGCTGCAGCGCACGCAGCGCATGGCGGCCCGCGTCGAGCAGCTGCGCCGCGAGGTCGACGAGCTGCGCAGCCGCCAGCTGCAGGAGGAGCAGCTGCTGCAGCGCTTCAGACCGCACGTGAGTGGTGGGAGGGGTGAGGGTGGTGGGTGCCGAGTTCAGAGGCGCGAAGTGTTGTCGCCTTGGTAATTGCTTCGCGCGATGTAAAGCAGTGTTGAGGAATGCCGCCTCATTGCACTACTCTGTTGTGTTTCCAGACCCGTGGCGACGTTTCTTGTCTTTCCCGTTGGCGTGAATAATCAAAGTAGCCGTTACATAATCTCGTTTGCTAAAACGGACAGAACTGATGCATAAGAGCGTGCCTTAGTTGCCACAAAGCGTCGCGGACGATCTAGATGCATGGACCTCTAATTCCCACCCGGCGACCGTGTAACCCGCTGCACGGCAGCAGCCGTCAGAGCGGCCTCCTACCGTACCTTGCCCTGCCCCCCCCCCCCCCTCCCCCGCCCCGCGGCGGTGCCTTGACGCGACTGCGTCTGCGCGCGGCCGCCGCCAGGAGGCGAGCGTGGTGCGCCTGCAGCGCTGGTGGCGCCGCCTCCGCCTGCGGCACGAGTTCCGTCAGCTGGCTGCCGCCTCCCGACCGGACGTGTCGCTGCTGAGGAAGTTCGTCCACCTGCTGGACGTGCAGGGCTCCGACTTCAAGGAGGAGGTGCAGCTGCAGGCGAGTATGCCGGCCGGCGTCGGGGAGCGGCGGGACGGCTCCGGCCACCGCCCGGCGACCGGCCGCACGTCTAGGGGTGGAGGGCCGCGGACAAAAGGAGTTGAGTGGGAGGGGGTGGGCTGAACAGTGAGAAATGACATAACTTACCGCAAAACACGTCAAAAAACGGGGTTCTGCCGGCTTTGGCCAACTTGCTCAAAGTTCCGGTCTGGCACCCCTTTCAACTGAACAGAAAACTACACCCCTGCTTATGTTACTCCGATGATAACCATCGTGGGTAGAAAATATATTAATAGCCCGGATGACAACCGTGCTGTTTGGGTTTCGACGACATTTATTTAGATGAACTTTTGTCCAAAACACTTGTTGCGTAAAAAATGTTGGGTTAGAGCGTCTTAGATGTTGCGAGATTCTCGTTTCATTCAGTCATTCATACAGGCCGGCAGCAACAACTGGACTGTTGACACACCACATTTAATAAACACTGGTGTTGACGGCAGCTAACGGTCTAGTGCTTGGGGCCCTCCACAGTGTGATATGAATTTATCGATTGAAAACGCGGCCTCTTTTATATCAGTGCTGCAGCTTTTGACTTAACAACAAAGCCTTCAATCTTCTAACTTCCTTTCCAAATGGGTTTTGAGTGGGTCGATGCCGGCTGTAGTGCAATGCCAGGCAGCCTCGCGGCAGGGCGGGAGCAAACTTCAAAAACCTCACCAGTGCTCAAAAATAATTTTGATATACTGGTCACCGTGCAGAGACGTGTCGTATGTCAAGCTGATAAGAGCAGATTTTGTATTTAAAAGCACATTTTTGATAAGTCCTGGGAACAGAAAAAAAACATATGCCTGTCCCACGTGGGAAGTCATTTACAATAAACACGCGCCGCACAAAGTTCGTGGAAATCACCTGACACATTGCGCAAGAGCATTAAGTAAATGCGCACCATATTTTATACATTTTGGTGTATAACCAAAGAAGAAAAAAAGCATTTCGTATGCTCTGATGGGCTGCCACGACGGACGGCGCAGCGTGAATTGGGTACGCACGGTGCTGGTGGAGCCACCAGCTGCGCAGAGGTGGCGCCACAGCGCGCTTGGGGGCACGGCGGAGGGTGTCGTCCGTGATGTGAAAGCGGCATGCGATCTAATGCGGTCGCTTAGCCAGCTGACGACAGGGCACACTGTCGTAACGTAAACTTGGGTTCCGTTTGTGCACAACTTCTCTTGAAGGACTTGGAAGTATCTGAGCGCCGATCAAAGGCGGTGGTCTGGCGGCGGTCGGCGGCTGCGCCCCGGCCGGAGCACAGGGACGGGCGCCTGGCGCACAGACCGTACAGCGGCGGGCAGGCGCGGCCGACCGCCGGCGCCCTCCCACCCTCCCTTGCCATGCTCCTTGACGGCGCTCCGAAACGGACCACACCTGTCTCGACATCTCTCCTTGGCTATCACCTCAAGACCGGCTTTTGACGAGCCAGAGCCATCGAGGCGCTAAGCCGCCGCTGCCCGTCGTCCTCCCCCATCGCGTAAGGCCGTCCGCCGAGCGCACCGGCGGCGCGGGAGGCTCGGACCCAAGGAAAGGGGCGCAGGACGGCGGAGGTCCACAGGCGGCCCGTGTCAGGTGGCGGCGCCAGCTCAGCCGGGCTTCTGCTGGGTTGGGGGAAGGAGAGGCACAGAAGGCGTGCGAAGGACCCGAGGGGCGCCACTGTCGCGTCCGCGTGGAGGCGCTGGTGAGGGGAATCCCTCGGTTCGTGGGACCCTCGAAGCCGCACACGGGTGTAGCGGCCGTGCTTGCAGCCGCACGCACGTCTTTGTAAAGCCAGCGTTGTCCGGTGAGTGACACCTGTCACGGAACACCACCAGCAGGGCTGCTCGGACACTTGGGACCTCCAGCTTTGGGATCTTGGGACCAAGCTGATCGATCGACGACCCGCAAGAGACCAACCTTGCATGCCATGACAAACAATTAACCGTTATTATAGGGGGTATGTATGTGGCGCTGGTTCTAATACGGCGCCCGTTTTTATGCGTGAGCAGAAATTGAAGGGTGACGTGGCCCAAATGATTCGCAAGAACCAGATGCTGGAGAGAGACCTGGACTCGCTCGACGTCAAGATCGGCCTGCTGGTGAAAAATCGGATCACACTGCAGGTGAGACTCCGCTGAAGCCAGAGCCGACGGGGTTCAGGCTGCTTGGCCAGATCCGGCTGGGCTCGGCCGCTGGGCCAGAGCCGGCTGGGTTCGGGCTACTGAAGCCAGAGCCGGCTGAGTTCGGCCCATCGAAGGTAGAGCCGGCTGGGTTTTGACTACTGAAGCCAGAGCCGGCTGGGCTCGGGCTGCTGGGCCAGAGCCGGCTTGGGTCGGGATATTGGATGTGTCTGTGCAGGATGTTGTGGTGTGTTTCGCCGGTCTCACGTCACTCCCCGACGCTTTTTAGGAGGTGCTGATGCACAGCAAGACGATGGACGCCGTGAACAAGAGCGGCGACAAGCTGGGGACGCTCTCCCGCGGCCAGGGGCTCAAGGTGAGCCGACACTCGGGGTCATTGGTGCCGAACGGTCACCGAGTCCGGAGGCTGGCGGCGGACAGCCTCAGCGCCGCCTCTCGTGGCGTCGTCGTGGCCAGGCTCATGATGCATTCAGTGGGGACAGGACATGGTCTCCCGTCTCTGCCGTCAGTCTCCTGACGATCTGAGCTGTCCGCTGTGGCACGCCACAGCCGTTGAGCCCGTGCCGGTTGAGTCGTGTCTGCAGATTGCTTCACGCGGGTTTTGTCGCCAGCTGTTTGTAATGCTCATGTGCATGCAGTGTTCAAAAGGTTAGATGTCTATTTCGATCACGGCGTGTCTTTCGTCCTGGAATGTCGAGCTCTCGTATTTGTCATCTCCAAGCAGTAAACTGGACTCCTGCTCGCTAATGGCAGTTACACTCGATCCGCAAGGGTTTTTACACGGCTGTTGCAGTAAACACCCATTCTCTGGTTGCGCGAATGGCATCACCCTAGGCCAGACTGTGGGACGAGCTGCATCTCACCGTTTGAGTGAATGCTGGACTGTGAGACGAGCCGCATCTGACCGTATTAGTGAGCGCTAAACTGTTCGACGAACTGCATTTCACCGCATTGATGAGAGCATCAAAACACCGCTGTTCTGTTCCCTGACGGCGCCTCTGACCCGGGCAGGCGCTGACACGCGAGAGCCGGGACCGGCTGGCGCTGTACCAGCAGCTGTTCTACCAGCTGCAGACGCGCCCGGCGTACCTGGCGCGGCTGGTGTTCGCGCTGCCGCCCGGCCAGTCGGGCCGCTTCCTCGAGTCCGTGGTGCCCAGCGTCTTCAACTACGGCACCAACGACCGCGAGGAGTACCTGTTGGTCAGCCTGTTCCGCATCGCGCTCCAGGAGGAGGTCAGGTCAGTGACGGGAGCAAGGCCGGGTCAGAACCGGGAGGTCACGGTAGTCCACGGGGGTTTAGCAGTGTTTGGTCGGTACCAGGAGGTAGATGGACCACGTCAGTCACGGGGTGAGTAGGTCAGGTTAGCACCGGGCTAGCTCGCAGGAGCTCTCGAGGTCACAATATTCCGGGGAGGCTGGGAGGGTCAGGTCAGTCACGGGAGGTAGGCGGGTCATGTTAGCACCGGAAGCCGCTGAGGTTTGGTCTGTCCAGGTCGCGTCCAATGGACAGGGCAGCCTGGGAGGTAGCCTGGGAGCTGGTGTTGTCAGGTCAGCCGGGTAAGCTGGAGCTGTCAGGTCAGCCCGGTAAGGTGGGGCTGTTACCTAGACCTGCAGATATGGGAGATGTGTTCATGTTACCCCTGGGCTGTCTAGATGTTTGGTCGCTATGGATGCCCAAGCCGATTGCCAGTTTTGAAATTCTAAGGTTTGCATGGCATGTGGTGTGTGACTGGGCGATATTCCTCTTAAGATCGCCCTGCCGGCGTCGCTCCTGGTCGCTCTTGGTTGGCGACACGTGGATCAGACAGCGTGAATGCGATTCTCTCCTCCTCGTGCCTATCCGTGAGCGCTGGTGCTGCAAGGATGATCGCGAACTCTCCGCGTCCCGCGGCGTTATTTTCTGGGAAGCCCCGGCTCCTTACGTCGTCCGTTCTAATGACACACGATCGTTTGGCGAGAGGGTCCACGCGGCCGAGCCTCCCCTGCCCGAGGAGTACGGGCCGGCCGCCGGCTGTGGCGCGTGTGCGCCGGTCCGACGGGCGCCGCTGGCCGCCAGGTCGCGCGTGGACCAGCTCTCGGACGTGGTGAGCGGCAACCCGATGGTGGTGCGCATGATCGTGCAGTACAGCCGACGCCACCCGCTGCGGCCCGTGCTCGGCCCGCTGGTGGAGCGCGTGCTCAGCGACCGCACGCTCCTCATCAACACCAACCCGGTCGAGATCTACCGGCACTGGGTCAACCAGCAGGAGGCGCAGAGCGGACAGCCCTGGTGAGTCCCGCGCCCAGCGGCGCGGCCAGGTGCCGGCGGTGGCACCGTCCGGCCCAGGAGAGCTGCTCACCGCTCTGTCACGAGAGCTGTGCTCCGCAGCGAGCGGTTCCTGTGCTCGTGCTTGGTGTTAACTGGCAGGGGGTGCCGTTTGGAGCTTTAGATTTGCGGGTGGTGTGGGCTGTGTCCCTCCTGTTTGAGCTGCCTGTGTTAGTTGCTTAAGTTACTTTTTCGGTATCTTTTGGTGTTTTTCTTCTTTTAGTTTTAGGTACTTAATACTGTTTTTCGTCGGAGAAAAACAAGCCATCTCGGTTTGCATGCTACCTTTTCGTGTGGACATTGCCTCGTATTACAGGCGCTATATAGAGTAGGGATTCCTAAAACCAAAGTTCTGTCACACTCGTGGGTCCTGCGCTGGGTGCCGATCGGTCCAGCCCAGTGGAGGCGATCGCTGACCCCTCCCGGCTGTCCGGCAGCGGCCTGCCGTACGCGGTCAGCCAGGAGGAGGCGCTGAAGCATGGCGAGGTGGCGCGCCGCCTCAACCGCGCCATCCACTGCCTCAAGGAGGCCAGCAACATCTTCCTGGACGAGATCTTCAACGCCGTCGACGAGCTGCCCTACTGCCTGCTGTACTCGGCCAAGGTGCTGAAGCGGGCGCTGCACGAAAAGTTCCCGGACGCGCCCGAGAAGGACATCCTCAAGGTCGGTGCCGGCGTCGGAAGGCGGCGAAGGTCGCCGGTGTCGGGTCTGTTGTGTGCGCTGAGCACGACGCGGCACCGGCTAGAACGACCGTGGTGAGACACGTCGGCGCTCTGCCTGCGTTTCTGGGGGCCAGCCGGTTTCCCTGCAGGTGCTGAATGGTTGAACCACCTCTGCTCCTCGAAGCGTAAATAGGCAGGATCGGAACATGAGCGTGGCCGAAGTTGTTGGCCGTCGCGATGGCTGTGAGCAGAAGCGTCGTGCCAGACGTCCTCGCGTCACCCGCGGTATGCAATAGCAGTACGCAGGGTGTATATAAGGCTTATGAGAACCCGCACGACATAATATGGTTCACGCTCTGGGCTCGTGCCGAGCTGCAGCTGTTGGAGGTGGTCTCTTGCCTCCCGTCACCGGCGACGTCCGCCACACGCGTCCTGCACGCCACAGCCGTCACATCAGTCACACGTCATCCGACAACGTCACATCCGTCACTCGCCATATCCGTCACTCGTCACATCCGTCACTCGTCACATGTGCCACATGCTACATCCGTCACACGTCACATTTGTCACACTCACATACGTCACACGTCACAACAATCGCACGTCAAATTCAGCTCATCATATCCGTCACACGTCACATCAGGCACACGTCATATCCGCCATACATCACATCAGTCAAACGCCACATCTCACACGTCACATCGGGCACACGTCATATTAGTCACACGTCACATCCCTCACACGTCATAACAATCATGCGTCAAATTCAGCACATCATACTCGTCATGCGTCACATCCGTCACATGTGACAACAATTATGCATCAAATCCAGCACATATCCGCCATGCGTCACATCCGCTGCACGTGTCCCGCCTGCCACGCCCCGCTCCGCCGCCTCGCAGGTGGTCGGCAACCTGGTGTACTATCGCTTTATCAACTCGGCTATCGTGGCGCCGGACGCGTTCGACATCGTCTCGCTGCCGGCGGACCAGGCGATGACGCCCGACCAGCGCCGCAACCTGGGCAGCATCGCCAAGATCCTGCAGTTCGCCGCCAGCAAGAAGGGGGTAGGTGGCGGTGTGGTCTGCTGAAAGGCGGAACGGCGTTAGAGGGGGACTGGACGTGCGGCGCACAGGCCCTTCGAGTTTTTTTTCGGAACATGTTACCGCGGAGAAAATAATATTGAAGAAGGATATCAAGGAATGTGTACCTCAGCTACCATTCGCAAGGTAGTGTTGAGCGTTGTGATCCAGGAGCGGCCGTATCGCTGTGGGTGCCCTCCTCCCCCCCCCCCCCCCCCGCTTACGGCCTCGCGGCATCCGGCAGTTCGGGGAGGAGGCCGGCCATTTGCAAGCGCTGAACCCGTTCATCATCGCCGCCCACGAGCGCTTCAAGCTATTCCTGCAAGCCTGCTGCGCCATCGCCGAGCCGGAGCAGCACTACGGCCGCAACGAGTTCACCGAAGCCACGCTCATCGCCAAGCCAATCATCTACATCACCGCCCAGGTGAAAGAGGAGCGCACGGTCAGCGGCCTCTGGCAACGGCGATCTTCACCGTCTCTCGGGCGGGAGACGGCTGGGCGCGCTCGGGGGGAGGGAGAGGCCCACGGCGGTGCTGCGCCTCCCCGTCGGTGGGGTGGGGGTCCGCGTCTGGGGCGGCGACGAGGTTTGGGTCACGCTGTATGAGCTGTGTGACACTGATTGACCACCGTTAATGTGAATTGGCCTGGGTCAGTCGGCCGCAAAAACTGCGAAAGGCAGCGGAGAGCTTCGCCAGTTGGCTGAGCCGCGTGCGCGTTACGGAACCTGGAAATGGGTTTGAAAACCTGCGCAACCTCTCCTGTAGCTTTGGGAGTGAAACAAGGAATGTCGACGCCTCGAGCGTGTCGTGACCCATCAGCTCGGACAGGCAAAGTGGGATCATATTGGGTGAAGCCCTGCGAGCTCGCTGCCAGTGCCTGACCGTGTAAACCGATCCGAGATTGCCGCAGGGGAGACGGTAGCGCCAACGCCGGGCCCCGGGCGCGGACCTTTGTTCCGTGGTCCGTGTATCGGCACTGTGAGACGTAACGTGCGAGCGCGGCCGCACAGGAGCTGTGTGAGACCCACCGGCTGCTGATGGAGTACGAGTCGGTGGTGGCGCCATCGAAGAGTGACCCGCTGCACGAGATCCTGGAGGAGCTCGGGGACCAGCCGTCGCTGGACGGCGTGCTAGGTCAGTCAAGGTCGCAACGGCCAGGTTGGCCTGTGCCGTGGTCATTCTGATGACCAAGCACGGAATGTGCGAGCTATGAGCTGCCTCGTGTAAAGGTTCTCGTCGCTTAGGGTTCCTGACTTTTCAATAGCCCACGCAACTATAATGCCGTTGAAAAGCGAGAATGCCTCCCGTTGTTTTGCTTTGCCTCCTCCGATGGCAAAATAACATATTTACTATTTGTTCCGGCGGAGCTGGGCTTATCGTAAACAGGAGAAACCACTCTATTTTAAAGCATCTATGTTGCAGAGATTTGTTCAGTGATCCACCGGGTCTAATCTTCTGTCCAAGACTTGGACGCCTTGACCTATACAACAAGCTGCAGTACGATAATGTCGCCGTATGACACGTGCCTCGGCCCGTCCCGTCGGCCATCTCCCACCTGAGCCCCCGCACGGGGCGTGTTCGGCGCACCAGCTGACCGCCGCCGCGTCCGGCAGGGGAGGAGCCGGACCACCCGAGCCCGGAGCGGGCCGAGGTGTGCCTGACGCTGCAGGCGCGCGTTGATCCAGCCGACGAGGCGGCTCAGCTCACCGCCGGCAAGCTCTTCCTGCAGTGAGTGGCGCCGGCGGGCACGGCCAGCGCGTCGCCCGGCGGCGCTGATGCTGATGATGATGGTTTGAGATTTTAGGGCGCGTCGGCATCAAGGTCATATTGCGCGCGTAACGGCTACCCGCGGCGGCTGCCGAGCGGGCCACTTGGGTCGGGATGTCGGCCGGTGTGGTGTGCGACGTGTGCATGTGTATAAATATGGTACAGGAGTTCCGGAGTGTAGCCACGTGTAAACTCTGTGGCCTCGGCTGAACCGCAGGAGCGCGCTGAAAGGAGACTCGGCTTGTGCTGCGAAGATATCTTACACTGGCTGCGTGGCGCACTGCTGTGGCCTGCGGCACACTGACACCGTTGCGTGTCACATCGGCTGCGTGACACAGCGCTGTGACGCCACTGCCGCTGTTCGGCGTCGCCGCGCTGTGCGCTGGTCGGCCGGCAGTGGTGGTGCCGCCTCAGCGGCTGCTGGTGGCGGCAGGTGTAAGCAGCTGCTGGTGGGACGTGATGCGCTGCACGGAGGACCCGGACGTGAGCGCCTGCGCGCGCGTCGAGCCGACCGCGCTCCAGGAGCGCCACTACCGCGAGCTGCTGCAGGCGCGCGGACAGGCCGAGAAACGCCGCCACGGCGACCAGCGACTCCACAGGAACAACTCGTTCCTGGCGCAGCCCTGGTGAGCGCCGCGCCGCGCCGGCGGGGCGAGTCGGAGTGCGGCGCTTCTGGGTGTCAGCGAGGACGCTTGTTTCTGTCGATTTGTGGTGCGTGATGATCCATGCTTCAAGATTGCACTTGTCTGATACTTTTTGTGCTGGGATGTGGGGGAGGGGAGGGGGTACCATCATCAGTTGTATACGTTGCTGGGATGACGTCATCGTTTTCCATCCTGTCCGCAACGGGGCCTAGCGCTCTGCCGTCTCCTGCGGTCCTGCCCCGGCCGTGTACCGGTGCTCGGCGCGCCCCGCCCCGGGCGGTCCGGGCGTCGGCCGGCGGCAGGCCCGCGTGACGCCGTGCCGTCCCGCCGCAGCGCCACGCTGGAGGAGGCCAAGGACGCGCTGCTGGAGCGGCTGCGGCTGCTGGAGCGCGCGGGCGTGGTGCACCGCGACGACGGCTACCGGGCGCTGCTCGACGGCCGTGGCCGCCGACATCGTCCACCAGAGGCGCCACCGGCAGCAGCGGCGCCAGGTCAGGGGTCACCGTCGGCCGCCAGCTCGATGGTCAGCGGCGGAACAGGCCGACGCCAACTGATCACTAGCGCTCTCAAATCATCGCGCCCCAAACGTCGGCTGATTTGCTCGAGTCGCTGGAGTCCTGCGCTCAGGTTCTCGTGTTCGTAGGTGCTGCCCGCTTGTGACTGGCTTCAGTCCGACGGTAACAGGCCCTGCTGGCTCCGCGGTCGTGTCCCAGAGGTGTGATCAGTTTCGGCATGGCCGTGTTAACATAGTACGCTTCCCGCAAGATGGCTATCATTTCGTCAAGTGTTCAAATGACCCCAGCCGGGTCGGCGAGCGCTGAAGGCGGTGGCGTCACGCGGCGCCCTGGCTGGCGCGCGGCGACCAGCGGGGGCCGGCCGGACCGGCGGCCGTACTGACACCGTCGCCGCGCCCCGCAGGAGCTGGTGAAGCTGCGGCGCACCATCTCGTCGCTGGACAAGAAGCGCACCTTCTACCAGGAGCAGGCCTCGTACTACACCCAGTACCTGGCCACGTGCCTGCAGGGCATGGCGACGGGGCGGCGGCGCGCCGGCCGCCACAAGGCCAAGGCGGCGGCGCCGCTGCGCTACACGGCCGCCCGGCTCAAGGAGAAGGGCGTGCTGCTCAACATCGACGGCAATGCAGCCGGCTGAGGTGGGTACTCCGTACAGCCGAGTTGTTGAGGGGCTGGAGCCCAAGTTGGAGGGTGGGGCTGAAGCCCAAGTTGCGGGGGCCGACGTTCCCCCCCCCCCCTCCCCTCCCACTGAATAAGAAACTGCACCCCTGCCCCTTCCCCCGCCAATACTGATTTTATTGTTTATTGGTGTTTTTAGGATGCGTCGACTACAATGGTCATTTTGCGCCCCTGAACACTGACATCATGTTTTTTTAATGAGGGACGCAGTTGTGATCCATGCAAGAAGCTTTTCAACTTAAGCGTATCCAGGACAGCGGTGACGATTCTGCACTGTGCTGCGAGCCGCAGGTCACTGCGCCGGTGACGGTGCGACAGTGATGCTGCGCCGCAGCGGCGGTTCCCCGCGGTCGCCTGTACCGCGCCGCCACAGGGTCCATGTTGAAGACAGCACAGCGGACAGGACTGTTGGCCCCGTAGGGTCGGACCACTGTCAGAGAGGAGTCGTGCCACGGGAATCGGAAGAAAGTGCAACTTGCTGCGTGCGAGCTGCAAAGCGACTTTTCAGCTGTAGCATTTACACATGTGGTGTTTGAAATGGAACAAATTCTTGCCTTGATGTGCTTTCGACCCAAACATATATGACACCATAAATTAAATCCGAATGCAACTTAGCAGAGCATGCAACAATTCTGATATCCGAATAGGACGTTTTTAGTATATGTGAGCACTTAAACTAAAAAAAAGGGGCGGCACCGCTCACTGGTGTGGCCCCGTATATCATGTTAGCCCGCGGCCATCGGTCGGACGGGCAGCGGACGGCACCGCGCTACCCAGTTAGGGAATCCCGTGACCTCTAATGGGAAGTGTTAATTCCGCGCGGCCTTGGTCACGTCAACCGCCGGCCTTTCCATGACGGTCACGAACTCCCCGCCGGCGCCTGCCGCCGGTCAATAGAGCACCGCTCCCGGTCCATGCCTCAGAACTCCACCTGACAATCGCCGCCTCGCTGCGGTCAATAGTGTGTACATAGCAACGCGTGCAGTGCTGGACCACGTGCTGGACGCCGGGTTCGGTGTTGTGGACCGCAGCCACGAACCGAGCCGATGATCTCGCCTGTGGGCGTAACGCCGGGCCTCTGCCGTTGCTGTACGGTGTGATCGGGGCCGATCGCACGCCCGCCCAGCCTGGAGCTGGTGGCGTGCCGCCACGTCGGCGTCGTTGTGTCGCCCTGTCACCTGTCTCCCCGGGTGGCCGGCGGCAAGCGGCGGTGTGGGGCTCGCCAAGAGCAGTCCGTCCGCCGCCGGCCGTTGACGGCGCGCGCCTCCGCTCCCCAGCTGAAGGGCGTGCAGTTCGAAGATCTCGCCGCTGGCGGCCGAGGGCCTGTTCCAGGTGAACGCCAAGCTGCTGGGGCGTGCAGCTCGAGCGGGTGGAGATTAGCCTGCAGGTACCGTCCCCACCTGCCCGCCGACGTCACTGGTCTAACGGCCGCACTTAGCACCTGCCGCGTTCATACATAGCCGGACGCGTGCTGCACTCCGGCCAGTGATGCATTTTGTGCGGTCGTTGACGTTATACGACACCGTCAACCAACCCTCCTCATAGCAGACGGCCGTGGCCAGTGGCGTCTGTACCCCATAAATGTTCGAGTGACCCATGAATATACGATGTGCTGCACCTGTGCTATGACTGTATTACTCCTTGGAATTCAGGGTATCTGGCACCTGTTGAATGCGTAGTTTATATGCTGGAACGCGCCGCATTATTCACCTGTTGAATGCGTGATTTGCTCGTATGTGAGCGGTGGGGCTCCGCGGCAAGACTGTTTATCATTGCTGTTCAGTACAAAGCAATGACCGTAGTCGACTGAAGCTTTTCACATGTGCACGCTGCAGTGCTAGTTACAGAAAAAATACGCTCAAGAAAATCGACGATACAAAATCGTCTCGTTTCAGCTGGTCCGCGTATGTCGTTACGCCCTAGAGTCCTTGGTTGCTGATGACTTATGGGTGTCCCTAACGAGCAGCTCGAAAGCCCCGTGTTGAAGCGCGCGCGGTGCCACCCCTTCCCGCGCCCCCAGGAGCTGCTGCATCTGCAGTACGACGGCGTCCTCCGTCATGGACATGTTCGGGAGGGTTCGGATCAACGTCAACCTGCTTATCTTCCTCCTGAACAGCAAGTTCTACAGCAAGGGCAAGAAGTGAACTGGCCCCGGTGCGCTGGGTCGGCCGAGCGGTCCCGACGGCTGTCGGCGCTCGGCGCAACGCCTGAGGCGGTGTCGGGAACGGAGCGGCGCGGCGCCGGACGCCGACACGTTCGCCTCGGCGTCTCGCGGCTCGTGGTGTGCTTAGCAGCTGCTTCGTTCGCGCTTTGTTGGCGCTGACAGAACATTTTACGTAGAGGCTGTATCGTGTGCGCGCTGGTGTGCTCTCCTTGGTGTGCTCTCCTGCAATGCTTTAGCTAGTGTCTTCCAGCTCTGTTTCTTTTTTTATAGTTTACAGTCCGGTAATGCAATAACTGATTCAGAGGGCATCGCCCCTCGTTTTACAGCTGGTCGAGAACGGCGGGACCCAGCTAATTAGGCGCTTCCTACGTGGCAATCGATGCACATGCGTGGCGCAAACGTTTGTGCCATCGTGGCACTCGTTCACTTCGCCTGGACCTTCATGTGGCCGTACCGTAATTAAGTTTTGTAATTAACTGCCTGTAATGGGGTATAGTTAACGTAGCCCTTGGCGCGGCCCAGGCCGAGGGACGTAGCCTGCGCTAACAATCAGACAATCAGTTAGCTGTGATCGTCGAGGGACCACGTTTGCGTAGTGCCTGTTTGGTCAGCGGCCGCAGGGAACGCGCGCCGCTGCACATTTTACCGGTGACGCGGTGGGGCGGGGCACGGGGCGCGCTGTAGACCCGGCGGGCTGTTGAGGCTGTGTGGTGTCCGGCCGGGTGCTCCGCGACCGCGCGCGTGCCAGCACGCAACACACTGGGCTCCTTGTGCGTCGCCCTCTGGATTAATGGTGTGAATACATGCGGACCGCAGCCGTATTTCGGGACTTTTCATCGGGCGATAAAACCAGACTGCCCCCGAATATACAGCGGGCCGTTACTCGTTTCGCCTTTAGTTAGTTTGAGGCAATTGCGTAATCTCAAACGTGTTATGGGTCCATTCGGACCACTTAATGACACTTGAGTGAGCATTCCGACGTATTGATAAGCGTAATCTGTATTTAACAAGACAAAAATGAACGGTCAGGCGGGGTTACATCAAAATGAAAGGTGCAGTGACGTCGACGAGTTCACACCTCGTCCTCGTTCAGCAGCATGTTGGGAATGCCATCGGTGACTGGGAACCTCCGGCCCGTCTCTGGGCATACCAGCTCCCCGCTCATCACCTCCACCTGGCGACGGAAGGGCGCTAGCGTCAGTTATCGGCGCCGGCCGCGCGTCGCCGGGCGTCCGAGGCGAGCCGATCGCGGCGACGGCGACGGAGACACGGGCGTTGTGGGACTGCTACCCGCGTGCAGGGACATCTCAGGGTTCTGTAACGTGGCTGTATCAGTGCAGCAACTCACCGTGAAACGCTCCCTAAGACACGCTTCAGTTGAAGGTCTTGAAGGCAACTTTGCTGATTTTGGTTATAGCTGGTAACAATAGGAGTGTATATGCAGGATGGCACTTTGAAACTGAACCTGGTTTGCTGGATCTCCTCGTACATTCTTTCCAACAGATCCACCGCGCTGCGGTTTTCCGCATTTCACAGTATTACAGGATAATAGTTTTACTTTATTTCCTTTTTCCAAAACATAGCAAATTTGATTTGGTGACGCAAATGTCTACCTGCCGCGTTCAGCCGCGCATTTCTGGGAGCAGGCACGAGAGCAGCGCGCCTATGGCGCTGGCTTGTTTGTGATCGATGAACATCTTGTGTATAACTGATTATAATTGGTTCATAATTGAATGTATCATTGACGACGGTTTCGAGCCCTCCCACCAACTGTTTTTCAATTCCCGCCACAGTCGGCGTGACACCTTGTGACGTCGCTGGCAACAATTGCTTGCAAACTCGTGGACAAACATAAGATCATTACTGCTACGGCTAAAAAACCACGGCATTGTTTAGACCCCTTCAAAAATGGGGTTAAGGGGAAACGACCCGATTCCTGACAGTCTCTAGTCTTCGCCAAGGCAAACGTGATTTATCATTTAGTGGTATTTGAATTATGTCTCAAACCGTTATATCAATGCAAACTTTATAGCGGGAACCACTGGGACTTACTTCCAGAAGAACATGATGAGCCATCTTCAGAAACTCTTCATTCGTCTCATAATCTTGGTCCAACGTGGCAGGCAGGTCCCCTTTGTGTCCAACCTGAAAGGAATGTATATAATGGTGCGCCAGTTTCATTACGATGGATGCGCTTGGAGCAACAATATACTCGCTGTCTTGACCTATTGGATGTCTCGTCACAACAAGCCCTTCAGAAACTCCTACTGATAGCTGATAGAGTGATTGGCATCCCATTGGTGATTGGCATAAGGTCAAAGGCCAAGGCTTCTACAGAGACCATTTTCACGTGAAACGGTTTCTATGCACCATACAATGCCCAACGCCCAAAACCGACACAACCAAATCTCACACACGACTTGACCACCACCGAAAAACTTTGGCGCTACATCACAGCCTCGGCCCAATGCCTTGACTAACAATACTGATATGCATTTAAGCCACAGGAAGCGCTTTTAAAAACGAACAAAAACAATGTTGTCGACAACGCTGGGTAGGACCTGTGATGTGCGCAGCAGCGGTGCTGCGTCGTCGCGGAGTTTCTCATGCTCCATGCCGTGCGACGATGTGACTGGATTGTTAAGTGTAACTGAGTTGAAAGATGGTCCATTTGCCGGCCGCGGGCTGGGCCCACGGCCGGGCCCCATAGCTAGCAGTCTGCCGGCCGCGGGCTGGGCCCACGGCCGGGCCCCATAGCTAGCAGTCTGCCGGCCGCGGGCTGGGCCCACGGCCGGGCCCCATAGCTAGCAGTCTGCTTGCCGGCCGCAGACTAGGCCCACCGCCGGGCCCATAGCCAGCAGTCTGCTTGCCAGTCTCAGTGATCAGCGCGAGTGGTCGCAATGCTCAGTGGTCTGAGACGTGCAACGCGCCGCTAAAAACCATCAAAATATTACGAAGGTGTGTCGCGTGGACATTTGAGAGACAGGATCACCCTCACGTGGGAGCTTTGGCAGTAACGCCTTTGACGGATAGCAGTAACACCATTCCATTGACCATGGCAGCCGTTTCATATGAGTAGTTTTGGACGTGAAGGTGTTGCCACCTACACGTTTCTGTTACAAAAGTTACGCCAGTCGAAATAACGCCTCGTGCAAGCTTCCCCAATGCAGTTTCCACGCACTGCAGTACTGTCGCGAAGAGGTTTTGTTCGCAAAATTGCGCCATGCATGAGTTATGCGCAAACATGTTATTGCTTAAAGGCTTAGAAGGTCAAGATGGTGCGTAATATGGAATCGTATTACCAATCGTATTTACCAATACGTATTAATTACCAATCGTATTAATCGTATAATTAATCGTAATTACGGCCAATCGTAAAATGGTCGTCAGTGGAAGTACTATAAAAATGGAGCTCTGCCTGCACAGATCACGGTGCGGCGATGGCACCCCTACATCACCATTTTCCATACTCCATGTCTTCCCACTATAAGTTTAAAAAGTTATCTGTGGCTGAGAGATGGAAACAGCATTTGCCACAGGGGTGCAGCAAGGAAGTTGTCTGAATCACACAGAAAAAACTGCCCACCCACCACATGGCAGTTAGCTGGCAATTGCATGGAGTACCTGCCAGGTAGAAGGCAAGTGGCATTGAATGTAATCTGGTGAAGTGACATCATCCTAAAAATGTGATTGGTGCAAAACATGTTCCCTGTAAAAACCAAACAATCTGTAAACTCAAAATTGTCACAAACCTTTAGTTCTGGAAATCTTTAAGGCATAATTTATGTTATCCTACCTCTTCAGCTGTTTTGCATAGCACATCCCAGTCCACCTTTGGAATGATTCTTGCTATGAATTCTGGATTGAAGTCCACTTCTTGCACCTTCACATCTTCTGGCTGAAAGAGGCAATAGGTACTTCAAATTTTGCAGTCAAACATAAGGCAAACTTAGCAAATAAATTGCTATTAATGGGTCACAATGCATCCATATAATAGATTCAGAGCATGCAGGTATGAGAACCAAGACTGACAATAATCTGGCTTGTTATTTATAGGGGAGTTCCTGATGCCTGTAAGCACAACTTTCATTGACCTGTGGTAGTACATCCTGCCTGTGCCTATGTGCTGGTCCTGTGTGGCATAGTTCCAGTATTTGAGACTGCAAGGTGAGCAAAGCCATGACTTTTAATTTGGTTTCACCAAGACTAAAGCTTGCCAGCACCACACCCCTTGCAATCTGTCTTTTCTTGGGGGACAGACAGTGCTCAAAGTTTGGACTTGCTCTCACTGGATTTAAGAAGCTGACCAAACAGAGCTTGCTGTATTTGTTATGAAACAAGACTGTACTTAATAGCCTTATTCCTCATAAAATAATCAGGAGAATGGAGATGTAGATGGATTGATATTTTGGTTACATGCCTTTATTGAAACAAATATCAGAAGTAACTTGGTATTTACAACTAACTTAACATTTACTACTGAATTTTGCTTTGATAAAGGCATGTACCTGACATATCAATCTATCTCTCCATTCTCCCCATCATTATACAAGGAATATGGCTCTTCAGTGTGCTATCTTTAGGCATAATGTTCCACACAAATGCACTTTGCAAGTCAAGAGACGGACTGGTCAATATTATGGAGTACACAAAGATTAGCTTAATACACTGCTATGCAATGCAACCTTTCCACTTGATCCCAGTAGATGTGGGCTGGGTCACTGAGCAGAGTCTAGTCTGTCCTTTGCATGCAGCAGGACTGCCCTGATCCAGGTCAGCTACCATGCTACACAGGCATTGGTCAGATCATTGTAGTGTTGTCACCTTGTGCATCCTTACAGCCTCTGGTATATCAAGCTGTGAGGCTACAGGGCAGTTTAGGGGGAAATCTCCACTTGCTATTCTATTCCAGTCTGACTAAAAATGAATATAATATGAAAAGGACATGTAGGAAAGTAAATAATAACAGCCTGCTGCTGGACTTCACCACACGCCTGCTATCCTTTCCAACTGACATGTGTCATTCAGAGCACTGCAGCATGAAAGGGCATCATTAAATGTTTATTAACCCTTAGTGGTCTCTAGGGGGTGAGTTTTGCAGAAGGAATTTGGAGGTTAAGCAATGAAAATAATGCAGCCTACCTCCAAAGGATACTAACAATCTTATCCCATCTCATTTTCACCTCAT
Source organism: Pollicipes pollicipes (assembly GCF_011947565.3). Lineage (NCBI taxonomy): Eukaryota > Metazoa > Arthropoda > Thecostraca > Pollicipedomorpha > Pollicipedidae > Pollicipes > Pollicipes pollicipes. The sequence goes on along the minus strand of NW_023596576.1, from coordinate 59,474,936 downwards.
TTCTTCTCAAAGTTGGGAAATGGCTGAAGAATACCTAACTGAATACAAAAGTATGCCCCTGCTGCTGCTCTATGAAGCTTATATGGCATCCATAGAACTCATTTACCACATAGGGTTTTCAGTGTAGGTACTAGAAGACATCTTACACAAAAGTGATAAGATTTTGTACTCAATGTCAGTCACACATGGTACAAACTGCAGGCTCCCTACAAAAATGGATTATTGGGTTTCAGCATCCTGGATGGTGCAGGTCATCATCCAGAACAGTGCATAGTGCCAACATTTCAGGGTATTAAGATGCTGCAAAGGTATGCAAATGCATAAATATTTCAAAGACCTTCAAAAAATGATGATCCAAATGAGCACAACTCCAACTGGCCTGCAAGTTCCGCAAACGCAGGTGCATTGTTCAGCTCACTGATGACATGAAGGCATCTAGTACATGATGATTTTTTGCAAACTGGCAATGAGTCCCCAACATGCACAGTGATGTCTGAACCCAATCATTGATAAATGGAAAGCAGGCATGTGCATCTCAGTCCAACAGCATAGCATTCTTTCAGAATAGGGGAGGTACAATGCCCTAAATAATTAGGTGTTTCTTAACCCATGGTACATCTTACCGAGTTGATCGAAATCTGTAAAGGATATCCGCTGACCACATTTTTCAAACATTTTGACGTGAGCATGTTGTGCGTGAGAAGCTTCATGTTGACGTTTGCTTGCTAGCCAGGCAACTAGCTAATGACAAGTGCTCCTCCCAGCAGTGAGATGAAAATCACGAACGATTCCCTCGGTCCCGACTTCACAGGCCACGTCCCGCGCACGTGCCTCCCTCAATCCACCGAATAATCAACCACGCTCCCACGCGCACTTTTTTTTATTCACTGACTACAACGTAATCGAAACTTCACGTGTTCACAGCGATCCGAACAACAAAAAATTTGTACCTTCGACGTCATTAGTGACATCATACGGTTAGATTCCACGGCTTATATGTTTGCAGCTACTCCAAAATCACATTCTAGTTGATGTCATAAAAAATATTTGCGAGTTAAACAGTTTAAGTGGGTACCCAGAACGGCTCAGACGACTGACTTGATACTATCGTCATTTATGACGTCATACTCGAAAGATTATTGTACCGTTCTGTGTTCGTATTGACTAATACAACAAGGACCGACCACAGGCATTCGAAATGTTTTTTTCTACAAACAGATGATTTTCAGTGTTCAATATTAAGAGCATATTGACGATTTTGATTGACGATTGATTGACATGGCATTTGTGAACAAATATTTTAGCGCCTTTGCAGGCGCATTGTTCTCGGTTACTTGCTATAAAAAGGGACAGAAATGGCGCAACGGAATTTGACTTATGGGCGCTGTATGACCTACAGCTGTCGATGCGCCCCAAAGCCCCAAATCATCATCATCAGTTTATCTTACGCTTAGCAAGTCAATTCGCCCGCCCAGGGTGAAGAAAAAGTGCGATATGCCTTTTAGACAGGGTGGAGTGCAGTTTACATTGTCAGCAGCACGCACAGTAAATGCAGACATGACTGCCAGTTTTGCATGCGTAGTTGTTGCTGCGGAAGTCGCAAACATTAAAATAGAAAACATTCACCTATTCAAGTATTTTATACGTCAATGATAGAAGACGTGCCATGCTGTGAATATATTGCCCGAATGCTTGCGTGTCGTCGCGTGGTCATACAACAGTCAAAGTATTTAAAGGAAAAATGTAGAAATAGAAAAGTCATTTGGCACGGCGTGTGCATATGCAACGCACGAGCTTACCAATGGGTTGATCCTATCGTTCCTATAGGTTCAGAGCTTGGTACTGTCTACAATTAATTTTTCTGATTTCATCAAAGGCATGCTTGGTCACCTTTGACCCGCCAAAGGTCACCATGTTCTGTATAGGATAGGTTATCGGCCATGGTGCGTCGATAGGTGAGGATTTTGTGGTAATCGGTTCAATAGACTAGAACCATGGGGTTGTCTGTAGCTAATTTTAGTGGTGTTGAGTGTTTCCGATGGCCTTTGACCTGGCCGAAGGTCACTGACCCCCCGGGGCGATTGTGCCATCGACCATGGTACAACGATTGGGGAAGGTTTTGTAATGATGCATCCCATAGATTAGGAGCTTGTGGCTGTCTGGAAACGTATTTTGTCGATGGGAATTTTTAGTGATATTTGACCTGACATAAACCTCATACTCTGGGAAAATCTTGTCGACTAGGCGGCATCTTATGGTGAAGGTTTGGTGTCGTGCCGTGCAATGTTTCGGAACATAAGTTGTCAACATGTTTCGTCGGTCGTCTAGTATCTCCCCTTGAAAACGGCCACAGGATCGCGTCGCATTCGCCGCCTTGATGCGACGGCTACATTTCTGATGCTCGCTTCTTATCTCAGTGATGAGCGATGGCCTAGAAACCGATTCGGTTGGAATTGGCTGCGATAACACTTCTTGTAAGGTGAACTAACGTCACGTGCAACATCCGTTCAGGGCTTCCCAGTTTTAGCTGGGCATTCTTTAGTGCAGAACTTTGCTGTGGATTTCACTATGTGTTGTTAGAATTGCCGTCAATCGTGTATTCCCTCTAGCTTGGTCCCGCTGGATTGGCTTGGTATTCATTTTGTGGACCGTAGTGGAGTTTGGCCAGGGTTAAAAGGTATGTCACAAGGAGCACCGGCTGTGTGGTGTTTAATGAGCTGTTCAGTTAGTTCTATTCAGGTATTGGTCTGCTTGCCACATTTGCTGATCAGAAAGTAGTTGCATTTGTTTACACTAGGTTCTTTGTATCTAACATACATGCATTTCAGCTTCTGTAGTTTGGAACTGTCCCTGGGGCGGTCTTGAGCTTGCCAAATAACGTACCTATTAAGCAGGCAATGCATGTCACAAAAACTAACTGTGTTACTACACTATTATTGTGAAACGCATCATTAAGGTAGATTTACTGTGTTCCTGTGAATGTGGCACAATCTTACAGTTCAAGGATGAAAAAGTGTTGTAGATTAATTCAAGCATTTGTGTGATCGCATATTTTTAGCACATACCAGTATTCTTTGATGCCGAGATAGTACACAGTTTTGTTGAGTACTCCATCACACACTCTGCACAATTTTTCAGATTTGGTGGACAACTCTTAGACATTTGGAAAGATATTGATGGATAGTCTTCCTTGTTTCTGAGATTTGAAGGTGGCGGGTTTTAAAACAATCACCCGCTTTGTTCTATTGCTTGATTTTGCAATTGCATCCACTTTTTATGTACAATTTATGGAAGTATGCTTTTGTTTTTTCTATACAATAAATTCAGTTTATAGCCAAAATGCAGCCAACCATGTTATCATGGGCCACCTTGTGCTCATGAAAGCCATACAACTCCAGGGGGTATGGCTCAACATTCCTTCCATGGCAAGATGTTTGGCAGTGAAGTAAAACTATATGGTATTTTGAAAATTCAATGCCATAGGTCACCAGCCATTCAGAAATGTGGATTTGTATCATGTGCACACTTTTGCAGGAGATACTTGGTTATGTGGATGCATGATTTTATATCACCACCTTAACTGGATCTTAATGGTATGAGAATGTGACACATTGTCCATAGGTTTTCCTTTCATTGTTTACTTTTCTTAATGGTGCATCTTTGCCTCTGGTGCAGTTATGAAGGTCAATAGATGATATCAAAGATGTACACAGATGCCCCAGAAATGTTTGTGAATTGTATCAGTGAGTGTTTGCTGTACATATGGGGCCTCTTCTTCAGGGGAACTTGGGAAATAGTTTGTATAGGGTCCTATGGTAGTGGATTACCAAGTCTTTCACTCCATTGTTTGTCCATGAGGAATTATCAGAGTATGGTTCATTTGGGCTTATATGCTTTGGACATACTGCCACCAGCCTAGTGCCAGTGAGCACATGTCCTCACATGACACCATTTGCTCTGCCTGGCAGCGGTCGCCATGATGGAGGACCTGGGCACATACTTATCACAAGCCGGTCCGGGCGGCTGTGTGCCGTACGCTGAGCCGCTGCCGCCGCACACGGGCCCCGACTCACGCTGCATCCTCTGCGACTCGTACATCACGTGCGCCGCCGAGCCGCCCACCGGCGTCGACATCAACGGCTTCCGGCTGCCGAGCACGCAGGAGACACTGGCCGAGAAACTAGAGACTGGTGGTGCAGCCAGGCTGTGGCGTGTCGCTGCACGCTGCCGCCCACCACTGGCAGATGAAGGTGGGCCGCCTACCGCCCGCACCCTCTTCCCGTCTCTGGGATGGGCAGCGAGGCGGGCGTGCCTAATGCTCGTGCATTCGTAGAGTGGTGTTAACAATCAACTCTAAGGGAAGGAACGGCGGAGGTCTGTCGGTGCGGTTCAGAATGTACTTGAATGTCACTCGTGTTTGAAATGGAACACAGCAGCCATCATAAGAACTACCGTTATTGCAAGTGCTAGGTTTTGACGAGCAAAATGTGGCTGGTATGATGGTATGGTGTCGCTATACACCAATATGATGTATAGTGGCAGCTGGCGTGCTTTAAGGGAAAAGTGCTTTTCTGGCCACCTGGCCGGAAAGCACGCATTGTGTTGTATGTATATTGTGTACCATGCTGTCCGATTTTTGTTTTTGGTTTGTTAGCACCACTTCATTTTGTTAGCAATAGCACCAATCTACAGGCATGCATTGCATCCACAGCAAAGGTTCTCATCTATTTGCATGGCTTGTCAAGGGTGTGCTTTGCTTGCTTGCTCCAGGGATTTTTGTGGTTTGTTTGCTGCTCAGTATGCTGTCATGGCTGGAACGCCATGTTTTCTGTTCTCTGGTTGTTTCCTGTTGTTTTTTAATGTTTTCCCATGGTGGTGACAGCATACCTGCTGCCCCCCCCCCCCCCCTCGTTGGCATCGAGCGTCGGCTTTCCTGTTTTCCGCTGAGTGGGCTGTTCTCCGGCAGTATCAGTGACGTCTCCGCTTTTGCTGTTGTATTCACGTCATATTGGATGTGTTGGCGGCATGTTTGCTCATTTCCGGTGATTTCATTGACATATTGTGCTTGTTTTGGTGGTGTTCACAGTGTGCTGGCTCTGTCCTGGCTGCGTTGTCTGCCTGCTGTTGCCATGTCATTTGTCGTATGCGTGATACGTGCATTGGCTGTTCTCGGATTGTGTTGATGTTCATGCTGTTCTCCGGTTGTGTTGACAGCGTGTCTGCTGTTCTGCACCTGTGTACGGTGTGATGACTTGTCGCTGTCCTCGGGTGGTGATGACGATGATCTACGCTGTTTCAGTATATCTGTATGGCATGCTCAGCTGTCATCATGACTCTCGACTCGTACGAAACGAAGATCATTGAGATCCGCGAAGAGATCAAGAGAAAGTTCATGGACATGCTGAAAATACGCGCAGAAAAGTTTGGAGAGCTCCAGGTTTGACAGCTTTTCGTAGTTATTCTTGACGAATCGCAGGCTCGTGTACTGGTCTGGCGAACTCCAGTATGAGTGCGTCTGAAATCAGATCATTGTATTGGTTAAGGTGTATTGCAAGAGATGGTTCAGTCAGTTCTCAGTGGTTCTACGTTGGAGAGCACGGCACCGAAAAGCAGGCGTTTGGCAGGTGTTCAGAGGACGAGGTCGGGGTCACGTGTTCCATATGGGAGAAGGGGAAGGTTGCGGAGCTGCATCGCATGAGGGCATCCAGCATTCGTGTGTTCCGTAATCTCCACTGACTTAGTTGGGTGCCGCTCACTTTTTGCTGGTACCCTGTCGGCGCATCACAGAGACCGGTGATACCTCCTTTCGGCCGACTGATAGTTCGCAAGGGCTATCCGTTTGTGGTTACCCTGCCCCCCCCCCCTTGCCAATGTCCTCGTGGGTCACAAAATAAGCCTACATGGGTTTACCACGACAGAGACAACGCATGAGTTGTCACGTATAGCCAGAGCCCCAAGGCCAGTATGTTGCCAGTGGGTGAAGCTCTGTAAGTTCCATGTGAAGACAGGTTTAACTATACTAGTGCGGAAAATTTGCTTGGAGCTATGTCGTCCCAATGTACCTAGTACGATGGATTGATACGCTCTCGGGACACACAAAAGCCTCGTTTTGCAACGCAGCAAAGACAACAGGAGTGCCCGTGGTGCTGACTGTTGTGCAGCGAGCTGGGTCACTACACAACAGCGAGGAGTTTCGCACGCTCCCCTCCCCGCTCCCTCCCCCTCAACATATGGTCTCAGGGGCACGGCTCCCACCCTTTGTTGGTGTTGTGATGACCCCGTTCTGGTTGATGTCTGACCAGTGAGAGGTTTGGAGCTTTGTGAGTGATTCTGTCAATGGGATGACTGTACCCCTGCTCCGTGCGAGTGGAACGGTACCATTGTCATCGCTCCTGTCAGCTGACTGACAGAACCTTCCCGTTGAGTGGGGCGTGACCCATATGGGTGTTCCTGTCAGCTCACTGGTGGTACTCTCCCATTTAGTAGATCTCGGCTGGTGTTTGTGTTCCTGTCGGCTCACTGGTGGCACCCTCCCATGGAGTGGGTCTCTGCTGGTGGGGTGTTCCCGTCAGCTCACTGGTGGTGCCCTCCCATGGAGTGGGTCTCTGCTGGTGGGGTGTTCCCGTCAGCTCACTGGTGGTGCCTCCCAATGGCGTGACGTGACCGGTGTGAGCGGCCTGCCGCTGCGTGATCGTGACGCCGCGCCGCGCCTCCGCCGGCAGCCGATGCCGGCACCGCTGCAGTCGCCGCTGGAGCGGCACGCGCACGTCAAGCGCGAGCCGCACGAGGAGGGCGCCGGCGGGCCCGACGAGCCGGCCGAGGAGCGGCTAGAGTGTGAGGTGGAGCTGCTGTGCGAGCCGCCAGCCAGCCACGACGCCTCGCCCGCCGATGAGAGCGACCTCGTCTGCCCGGCCTGCAGCAAGCGCTTCCGCAACAAGTACAACCTGAAGCGGCACAGCACCGTGCACGCCGGCGTCAAGCCGTTCAGCTGCGAGTTCTGCACGCGCGCCTTCCGGCTCAAGGACCATCTGAAGACGCACATGCGGTCGGGCCCGCAGACGGCGCCGCTGGCGTGCGCGCCGTGCGGCCTGACATTCCCCTGCTTCACGCTGTTCTCGGAGCACCGCCAGCAGTACCACAGCGACGGCGGCGACAACCCGTGTCGCCACTGCGAGCTGGTGTTTACCACGGCCACCGAGCTGCGGCGCCACTGTCGCCAGCTGCACCCGCACCCGGTGAAGCAGGAGTTCCGCTGCTCGGTGTGCGGCCGCGACTTCCCCAACGGCTTCAACCTACGGCGCCACCTGCTCGTCCACTCGGGCGAGCGGCCGTTCGGATGCGACCTGTGCGGCAAGCGCTTCACGCAGCCGTCCATTCTCAAGAAGCACAGCCGCGTGCACGAGAAGAAGCCGCCCGAGCTGAAGGAGCTGCTCACCTCCATGTAGGAGGTGAGGCCGGGCCTGCGGGCGACCGGCGGCGCCTGCCGCGATACTCGTCGGCCAGGCGTCTGGAGCCGCGCCGGGACGGGCTCAACGTCGCGGTCGTTAGTCCTCTTGTTGGTTTTCCACCACCTTGTACTCACCTGCGCTGTCATACTGTGTCTGGTAGCTGACTGTTTTTTACATGCTTTTTGCCGAGGAAGGCTTCAACAAGCACAACCCCGGCATAGTACATGCAATTCCTTCGGAAGACACTTAGTCGACTTGATGTCCGGAGGCTGTTGTTTGTGCGTTTTGTGAGTAGCTGGCATTGAACAGCATTAGTGGCATGGTTCTGAAACCTGCGCAGATGAAAGGCAGAGATTGTAGATTAAGGGGACATTCACTTGCCCCGAGTTTCGGAAGTGCGTGGTGCTTGGACTGACTGAATTAAGCGGAGCTTGTTCTGATCCGATTCCCGCAGTCCCAACGCCGCTTAAAAAACTTCTCATTCCAAATAGTGTCGCCTGATCGCGAGCTTCCCTCATGGCGGTATGGTGGGCGTAATGTCGACAACAGCGGCACACCCGTCTTCCAGATTTTGGTTGTGTCAGGCATGCGCAGCATGAGCATTCACGGATATCAAACCTCAGAGCTAAACTGTTGATCCTGCACCTACTCGTGCTTTTGTTACGAAGTTTTGTTTCCAATTGCACATCCTGAAACTTCTCGCCAGTAGTAGTGACATGGTTCAAAGAAGGCACCCAAGTACCTTGTCAAACGCGATTTTCATATGGTCGTGATTAAGATGGTTTGATGGTGCTTCTGTCATTCAGAACTTAAGTCGGTGTGACGTGTACGCACTCAGTTCAATAAGCGCCTGCGTATATTCATCTCTGGTAGGGCTTGTTCCGGACGCCTGAGGAGCGGGGCCGGAGGTCTGCACGTTCAGGAGGTAGGGTAAATTATGCAGTGTTACTCCCCCGTCAATTTTGCTACCTCCTCAGAGTTTGACCCCACTTGTATCCGAAACTAAAACTGCTGCTGGCGGCGGGTCTTGCCCCAACGAATATGAAACTGCGCGGCGGCGCGCGGTCTGCTCCGCGCTGAAGCGGTGTTGCGTGTGCCCACTCTTGGTGAAGGACGGCACGTATCGGCCGCCAGCACCACGTGTGTCACGTGTGTCACGAGCCGGCCACGCCAGCGAAGCCCGTGTATGTCCGTCGAGAGCCGAGTGCTCTGGCAGCCTGCTTCCGGATCTTTGGGGCGTCGGGCGAAGTCGGGCGGGCTCGATATCGATACCGGCGCTGTCGATAACCAATGCACCTGGGCCCGGCCAGAACCGGGGCGCCTACGCAGCGGTGTGGCGCATGTAGCCGGCGGTTGGGGCCAAGCTCGTTTTGTTCGGTCGGTGGTCGGTGAGGCGACGCATGTAGAAAGGACAGGCCGCGTTGTGACGTCATTATCAGTGTAGCCAATGCGAACAGCCTACAGGTAGGAGCCAAACTGGTACCAAGGTTTGTGCGAATGGTGTAGAGATGACCTTGGTGTGTGTGCGCTTTATTTCCGTAAATGATGTACAATCCGCTCTTGCGTAGGCGATGACGGCCATGTTGGCTCATAGCATCTTCCACTGTTGGTCGCTTTTTAACGATAACTTTATTTTGTAACTTATTTTGTTTTGATCTGTCTGTGTTGTTAGACGATGCTGGTGTTTGGAGCTTAGAATATCTGATCTTACGAGGTAGAGATAGTGTGAACAATAAACGATATCCTGCTGAATGTCTCGTATCGCAAATTGATCCCAGCTGGACCTGGTACGCTTGTAACACTTGTAACATCTGGCCATCGCCACTTGGCACTGTCAGCCTGCACTGCCAAGGTCAGGTCCAGATGAACAGCACATACCAATCTCTTTTGTGTTGAATTGCCGTTGGAGGGGTCCGCGTTAGAAAAAACTTAGTAACTTGCGCTGGTGACCGCCACGCGCTCTGGCGCTGGAGCCGGTCTCAGCCGCGGCGCCGCGACGTCTGCCTGCTGACCGTGACGTCACGCCGGGCCAGCTGACGACGCCCGGCGCCGGCTGCAGCCCGAATCAGTCAGTGTTGCTGGCGGACGCGCCGGGGACGCACTCCTCCCGAGGTACGCGGCGCCGACGCCCCCAGTGCACGTGCCGGCCGGTGCTGCGGCGCGGCGGCGGTGTGTCGGCCCCGGTGGACGGCTGAGGCCATGGCGGGGCGGGGCGCCGCGCCGCGCCGGCCGCCCACGCTGGGCCGACGTCTCTCGCGACGCCTGTCGATGGTAGCGCGCTCGTCGTCGCTGCTGGTCAGCCGGCAACTCAGCTGGTCCCGCGAGATGCTGCCGCAGCGCGGCCGCCCCCTGCGCGTCACCCTCCTGCTGCCTGGAGGAGCCCGCCGCACGGTACGTGGGTCCGCGCGCGCCCCGGCTCGGCGCTGCTGGGCGGCGGCGACCGGCGGCACACCGGCAGGACGGCTGGCCGGATTTGGTGACCACGAAATAGCGTGCCATACAGCCTGCCGTCCCCGACAGCTAAATGCTGTCATTCTAAACAGTAAATTTGTCGTCGGTGTGATGACTTACACAGATGGTTCAAAGACGGATGCAGGTGTAGGATGCGCTTTTGTGTGTTTATCCATAACACGGTTATTCACACTGCCTGCGCACGCGTCTGTGTTAATTTCTGAGTTTATGGCCATCAGCAAAGCTCTCTGCTTTATTGAAGAAGACGATGGCAATTTGCATTTAATTTTTTCCGACTCCTTGAGCAGCCTCCTGGCCTGTGGCTTCTCCTCATCGAATTCACTGGTGCAGGGCATTCAATTGCGTCTTAGCTCACTGGATCGAGCAGAAGAAACGGTCGAGCTGTGTTGGATCCCAGGTCATGTGGGCATCTGCGGAAATTATCTCGCCGACGCGGCAGCAAAGCGCGCTACGACAGGGACACGCATTCCTATAACACCACTGCCAGCTCAAGACATGTACTCCGCAGTGTCGTTGTCTATGCAGAAGCGATGACAATTCCACTGGGACTCGCTGAGCGCCAACAAGCTGAAGTCAGTGAAGCCTCGTATTGGGCTATGGTAGTCGAGTTTTCGCAACATTAGGAGGGAGGAAGTTGTCCTTTGCCGGTTACGCATGGGTCACACATATGCCACGCACCGTCACCTGTTCTTGGCTGGCGCCAGACCACGCTGCAGTCGATGCTCTGACCCGCTGACCGTGCATCACATACTCGTTGCTTGCCGTCACCTTACTGCAACGAGAGTACATTTTTCGGACATAACGTACAGGGTTGCACGCTGTCACTTAGGGATTGTTCGCAGGCTGTCGAGTTTGGTGGTGTTCCAGTTCCTTCGCGCTGTAGATATCCCAGTAATCTTTTCATCATAATACGAGGTCCGATCATCAAGGCATAAATTGGATGACCTGATTGATACACTTGTTTGATTTGCGACTCTGCGTAAGAGGATAGTTATGGGCGCTGCATGACCTAAAGCAGCCGATGCGCCCCAAAACCCCAAATCATTATCAGTAGATTTGTCGTTTGTAGTACGTTTCTCGCTTGGGTGTGTAACATTTGCAATGGCAATCGAGGCACTGAGCCCTTCTTTGGCATATATACTGTAGTCATCCAGCGATGCCATGTCAGCGCCCGTGCCATCGAGGCTTACCGACGAGCGAGATGTGACTGCCGGCTAAAAATGATGCCAGCCAGCAAGGTTACCTTCGCCATGCATCTGCGTTCCACTGCCATTGCCATAGTCGTCTGCTTGAGATTGTAGTTCAGAAATGGAAGCAAGATTTCCGGGCCCGTTACGCTCTCATTCTTATGTATTCGTACTAAAGAAATCTAGTGAGTGGATACGTCAACCATTAAAGAGCGTCTCAACACTTGGTGACCAAACGAAGACGGCATGTCAAGCGGAACTCCGAATTTTGGGTCAAGCGTTCTTTTTCGATCGTTCATGTAACCATTTTTGCATTCCCGAGACCCGTAAATGTCTGGCGGCAAGAAACCGGCACCGGTATGCACAGTTGCAATAACTTTTGAGCCCGAGCAAACGTCGCATGCAAGCACATGGGAAAACATGGACGCCAAGGGCAGGAGTACGGAAGTCTGTTTGCGTTCGGTCGAACTGTCGGAACTAAACGGAATTTGCGGAGGAAACAAGCACGTCATCCAAGGTCCCGCCCTGTGTGCTTGATCTACTTCCAGCGGAATCACCTGCCGCTATTTGTCGCTGACGTTGGCACGTATTCCAGAACTGCTGACCGCACCAGTCGCTCAAAGTCGACCGCGAATCGGATAGCATGAGTAATGAACACCTGTACATGCGTGCCGAACGGATGGACAGGCGCATCAACGGGTTTATGTCCGCAGAGGCTTATGAATGTTTGTATAAGTGTTGTTGTTATCTTTTGTGTACTTTTATTTTTGCTTGTGAGAACTTCCAGATGTAAGTACAAGTCCCCAGGAGAAGGAATTCGAGCAACAAGCAAGGTACATACAGTAGCCGTCCAACCCAGGTCAAACCATTTAAGAAAATATCTTCGGTCGCTCAGTAACGTCTCAGAAACAGGGCGCCAGACGGCATTTACCGAGCAATGGCCATAAGAAGTGAAAGTGTCATCTACAGTCCACGCCGAGCCATGCTGTGAAAGGTTGCTGGCCGCAGTAGGTCACCTAGCGATAAATGGCTTAAACAGCGGCCTGATCTGCCACCGGCTCGGCCAAGCCGACTCTAGCGTCGCTGTTGGTGGTGGTCGTGGTGATGCAGCCGGCGGCAGCGGCTGGTGGGCCGCGGCAGTCAGCCGCTCAGTCTGGACAGGCGCGGGGCACGGCTGCGGCGGACTCCCCGTTTGTGGGGCTTGTCCCCCCCCCCCCCGCATGACAAACGTCGTCTGAGGGTTGCCAACGACGGACCTGGGAAGTCCTCGTTTGCCTATGATAGGAGTGTGTCAGGTGCTTCGCCTGTCACTGCTGGGGTGCAGGACCTGCTGCCGCGTGCCACTGCGAGGCTGCAGCGTCGACGGTGGGCTCGCCTGTTGTTGCTGGGGTGCAGGACCTGCTGCCGCGTGCCACTGCGAAGCTGCAGCGTCGGCGGTGGGCTCGCCTGTTGTTGCTGGGGTGCAGGACTTGCTGCTGCGTGCCACTGCGAGGCTACGGTGTCGGCGGTGAACTCGTCTGTTATTGCTGGGGTGCAGGACCTGCTGCCGCGTGCCACTGCGAGGCTGCAGCGTCGACGGTGAACTCGCCTGTTATTGCTGTGGTGCAGGACCTGCTGCCGCGTGCCACTGCGAGGCTGCGGTGTCGGCGGTGAATTCGCCTGTTATTGCTGGGGTGCAGGACCTGCTGCCGCGTGCCACTGCGAGGCTGCGGTGTCGGCGGTGAATTCGCCTGTTATTGCTGGGGTGCAGGACCTGCTGCCACGTGCCACTGCGAGACTGCGGCGTGGGCGGTGGACTCGCCATCAGGTGGCGGTCTTGTGTCTCCCACCGCGCCTGATGAAAAGTCGTAGGTCCCCTTCGAATATCGCCCAACACCTTTCGAGTCAATAGGACACGTCGATGTCAGTGGCAGGCCGAAGGACGAAATGCGATAATGCTAGCTTAAAATTGGAATTGCTATCACGCCGCACTTGAGATGCTTCCGTGTTGCTTTGTACACGACTACGTACATGCCTCTTATTTTGCGAGTGGTTTCGGAAAATTGGCTTCAGAAAGTCACTTGGCAGGATGTGTAGTGAAAGCAGATATATCTGAAAATCTACGTTAACTTTTCGTTAATAAACCAGCTTCTGTCTCACTTGTATCCTTCCGAAATGTTGCTCGGAGTCCACGGATATCGGTAACTGTATTTTATTTCATGAATGTACCTTTCCAACATTATAAATATAACTCCAGTGATTCGCCACAACCGCCAGCGGGACAGCGGATCGTGACAGTGATTGTGGGGGCCTCACACGAGCCGTGAATCTGCGCATTTTAACCCGCGGACCCTATTGGGTCGGTTTGGAGCGACTGCACCACATTTGCCGTCCGTCTGCGGGTGTAAAGATTGCTCCACATAGCAACCGTCGATCTTCGCAACGCGGCCGTAACGCCCCGGAAACGGGTCCTTAATCCACACCATCGCCCAGACACCGCCACCACAGCCTCGCACTGTAAACTGCACCGGCGACCTCCGAGGAAGTTCCGGGTCGGGCGGGGCAGGAAGCGGTCTCGCGGGCTGGCAGCTACCGCGCCTGCGCGGTCAGGCGAGCTCGCGCCGAACCGTCGGAACGAATCGAGTCGCCCTCGGCGCATGGAGAGTTTGCTGGGTTCGTAAGGTGGTTCAATACCGAAAGCGTGCATGACACGAGGAGCCAGCGTATGCTATATTGGGCTGCCAGCATCGTATACGACTGACGCATGGAAAGTTTGTTGGATATTTGGTTGGGTTCGTGAGGTGGTTCCATACGAACAGCGTGCGTGACACGAGGAAGCAGTTGTAGGCGATATTAGCCTGCCAGTCATGGATTGCGTGCTGGGCATCAGAGACGGACATCATATACAACGATGTAGTTTAAAAAAATGATTTGAGGCTGACCAGACCGAAATGACTAAACCTGCCCCAAATGCACAATAATTGGCCTTTCTCCACCCCCAAACTGAAAAGCAAATTACACCCCTGACCGTTCGGCTGCGTTCTATGCATTCAAACATATGAGAGCTGAGCCAGCAACGTTTGGAGTTCTGCAAAGGAGCATGGAGCCCATTTCTGAGCCCGTGGATAAGACTCAACCAGCAGCGCGGAAACCGGGAGGGCAATGGTTGAGGCATTAACTTCATGAAAATTTAAGAGTTAAGCCTTGGGCGTTCTTTGGAAAGAATTTACACAAATTGGCTATCACCCTCCCGACTTGGAAGGAGTTTAATTGTTCCTGCTATGCTTTGCCGCGCGCTCAGCTCGCATGGCAACTGCCGGAGGGAGATGCTCTCTGTAACACCTCACTGGTGATAGGTTAGTTTCTCGGTTAACGTCTTTGGGCTGGTCAGTCAGTGACCATGGGCCTCCTCGGGCCGGTCTGCCCGTGACTGTGGGCCTCCTCGGGCCGGTCTGCCCGTGACTGTGGGCCTCCTCGGGCCGGTCTACCCGTGACCGTGGGCTTCCTGGGTCAAATGATACGGCCAAAGAACAGACGGCGTTGTAGTGACGGTGCTGTTACTGCCTCCGAGTTGCCTTGGTGACAGTGCAGGCAGCGGGGAATGCCGTGCCTGGCGCGAATCTGGCGCAGTCTGGACGATCGTGACGCGGCTGGGACAGCTGGCGCAGTCTGCGCGCGCTTCGATAATGGGACAGCACGATTAATGGGCGCCGCGGCTCTCGGCGTGCGGCCGGCAGGGAACGGTGTATTTGATTTAGACGAGGCGAAGGCGCTGGCGCCGGCGAGATAACCGTTGCTGGCAGCGCGCGACAAGGTGGGTCGGTATGTGTGGGCTGAACGGGCGGCCGACGCCGGGGCAGTGCAGCCAGAGAGCGGTGATGAACACCCAAGGTGAGGCGTCAGTGCCGCTGGAACGGAGCGCCCCGGCACATTGCGGTACCAGGCTGTAGCTGAGTGGGAACTCAGTGGACGATGCTCGGCTGGATCTGGCTGGAGCGGTTTTGCATTGGGTGATACTGGATGTCAGAACATTTACCCATGATTGGTAAATGTAGCACATTGGCAGCCAGTAAGGCCTGTGAGCGAAAACATCTAACTCATTGGTTGTTATTAGGTAAACGACACGCAAGGTTATGCTCTTAAATCGGTCCTCTGACTTAAGCACTTATGATAGAGATGAGGCATGTGATCAAAAACTTGGTGCCGGTATTTTGGTACCCTATTTGTGGACCAAAAACTTGAACAGCAGCACTGAAGGCCCACTTGAGCGCTGACGAATTAGCGCTGCTTGAATGCAGGCAATTGCAGTTCTTCTGTGTGTCGTGTCGCGTTTGCTTAATTACATCAGGCGGGTATAAGCCGGTTCCACGGTTTTATCTCGGCTTTCGATCAAAAGGGTTGCAGTACATTTGCTAGATTGATGTGTTAACGAAGATCTTTGGGATACGGGCCGTAGCAAGACCGGTCAATCACATTCAAAAGGAGAACATAAAACTGACATTGATGCGTCGACATCACTTATACAAGTGGTAGTTGTCAAGCGTAGTTTATGGTCTTCACGGTTTATTGGTGATGTTTTTTGCCGCCGCTAGTTCCCCACCCACACGCACTGTTACAGACACGCGGTTTCCCACGCCTCCGCTGCGGCGGCGCACAGCGGAGTGCAGCGTTCACAAACCAGACCACGAACCTGCTCAAAAATACCGCAGACCGGCACGTCAAACAGCGGTGGGCCGTTCAGTGGGAAGCATAATTCAGGGAGCCGAAAACAACAGCGACACAACGGCATTACAGCAGAATGACCATCAATCGGTCGGTTGTGAACCGGATGTTATTTTACGTGGCACGCCCCGTGTCCGCCCCGTGCGGTTCCGATCGCTGGCGTGCAGTTGCAGAATCCACCACTATTTGCTCGGCGCATCCTTCTCTTAAAGCTCGCAAGTCAAAGCTTTGCAATAGCCGACGTTCCCAGGAACTTCCACCTAGTCCAACATAATAAAAAGCCCGACCCTCCGGCCACGGCGCCGGTCCCGGGTCCCGCTGACCCCGCTCCGTGAGCCGCCACCAGCCCTCCGGCTCTGGAACGGCCCGCACTCTTTTGATCATTTTTGCTCCAGCCACCACAAAACGCTGTCCGATTAACATGATTCCGGAAAATGATGGCCGACTCATGCACCTGGTCTTTACAACGGTACACCTCACCGGCACGCACCACTAGTGCTTTTCGCCTGCACTGACCCATTGCCGCGCGGCGCAACCTGCACCCATCCTCCTCCTCACCATCATCTGGACAAGCCTTCATACTGCTGCGAATTTGGGCGAGACGGGGGTTTCGCCTGGCGTGAATGGACCAGCGCCTCGCTCGGGCGGCGCTCGGCTCGAGCTCGCTCGTGTGAATGGGTGTGCTGCCTCGACACGTGACCCGCCTCGACGCAGACGGCGGCCCCGGAGCCTCGCGCTGGCTCACTGGGCCAGCGCCACCCGCGGCCTCCGTCGCGACGCCACCCGCCGCGCGCGCGCTGTTTACATGGCGGGCACGTCCAGGCGGCGCACGCCAGCCGGGTCCGCGAACCGCCGGCTCGCGCACGACCACGCCAGACACCAAGTGGGTCGTCAGCAGACTGCGCGTGAAAGCTGGCCGGGGGAGGTTGCAGCGGTGGGTGGCAGCGAGGTGGGGTGCCGCAGGGCGGCCGACCGCAGCGGGGGCGGGTACGCCGGCCTGTTGGTGTCTGGCGGGGCTGGAGCGCCCCGCTGACGGCCATCGTTGTGCACAGTCCGCGGACGGAGGGCGGCGCCGCCGGCTGACTCTCTCGTGCAACGCGTTCGGAGAGCGGCGGGGCGCGGAACGTCGCCGCCTGACGACGCTCTCTAATCTGAAGTCTCAGTTCTGCATGTGCTTAAGCCGTGAAAGTGCAGGTGAGCGGCGTCTGCAGCGGCCGGCTTACATGTGCGAACTGGCGTCTGGTTCCGGCCGGCGGGGCTGTATGGCGCGGCCCGACGGCCTGACCGGAGCTCCGGTCCCGCCGGCAGCGTCGGGACGGGCCGTGTGGCCAAGGAGACGCCCGAGCGAGGCGTAGGTCTGGTCACGCGAGCAGAGGTCCCCGTCTCGCCCGAAATCGCGGCAGCGAGGAGGCGTGTTTCTCCGTGGAGCAGCGCTAGGCAGTTTTGTTTAACCACGTGAGCCGCTGCTGCTTTTAACGTACTCCCTTTCCGAACCTTTTTCACTCTCGGTGTTAATCTGTCATTGGTATTTTTAACATGCGCTGGGGGTCTGTGTCCGTGAAGTTTTTCCAGAACACTTTTTTACTACACGGCGTAGCAGAGCCAAACTTTGTATGCATGCATGCAATCGAAAAGCCAATTGTTACTATATAAATTATGCGGCTTGTAAGGACTCTGCCCTAGGTTAGGTCAAAGTGAAGCCATGGCTGTCAGCGAAAATATTTCATAGGGGGTCGTTCAATATGGTGCGACAACAGTGTTAGAACAAGTCATGCAACTTTGAAAATAGTTTCTTAGGGCAATTAACCATTTCGATTAGGATTACGACCACTTCATTTCACCTTGGGTTAGTATGTAAAATATGAGAAGGAGAGGGAGAAGGATGAGAAAGAGACAGAACAGACAGACAGACAGACAGACAGACAGACAAGCAGGACGAACAGACAGACAGACAGACAGACAGACAGACAGAAGCGAGAAGAGAGAGAAGAGAGACAGAGAGAGAGAGAGAGAGAGAGAGAGAGAGAGAAGAGAGAGAGAGAGAGAGAGAGAGAGCGAGAGAGCGAGCGAGAGAGAGAGAGAGAGAGAGAGAGAGAGAGAGATAGAGAAGAAGAGAGAAGAGAGAGAGAGAGAGAGAGAGAGAGAGAGAGAGAGAGAGAAGAGAGAGAGAGAGGGAGAGAGAGAGAGAGAGAGAGAGAGAGAGGCTGAGGAAGAGGGAGATCCGTCACCGTCCAGTTTCCCGTTAGTTGTACCGACGTGATCAGCCTCTTAGTCGATGCTGTCACCCTCCAGTGGTCATTAGTGACGCGCACGTTTGTTCGGCAATATAATACCGCGCTGACGAAATTAAAAACTCCTCTCGCCGTGAAGGCGCGCCAGATTTGATAAATTACCGGCCTGATGGGAGCCAGAGACGCCCTGGGCCAGCCAGGCGCGAGTCCGGACCGGAGCGGTGGCTCGTGTATGGAGCAAGGCGCCGACCTAGGGCCTCACTGCATTAGTGCTAGACGGCAGAAACTCCTACCGGTAATAATGTTGCGACATTGCGTCCGCTGCCAATACTTATACACGATGTTAGCACTACGCGACGACTAAAAAAACAAAAACGTATGACCCTCATTAATTTTATAACGCACCTTTAAACGCGACGTCAGTCCTATGCGACAAAACTTATGTTTCAACATCTTCATCATCCCGACAATACACATGCTGCAGAAACTTATACAGTCATTACTTATACGCGAGATTACTTCCACTGCAATAAACACATCACCGCTTTTGCCACACAAACTTATGCAGTTATTACGTATACCTGGCATTACTTCTACTGCAAAGACTTATCCGCGACATTAGTGATACACCACAAAACTGTTGCCTCAAAATGTATGCCTGCCTTTATTTCCGCTGCTAAAATTCATGCAGCCTTTGCGCATACGCGATGTTACTTCTACTATCAATAGTTAGCCATGAAGTGAAAGAGACGTGGTCACTTAACAGGGGTGTAGGAAAAACTCATAGTTTAAAAAGGAATCCGAACTGGGAAGTAGGCTCTGCAATCAAAGTTGGTCGTGCCGGTAGGAACATTATTTATTCATTACGTTGTGCTATGCTGTCGATCTGTTGTGCCCGGCGTTTGAGTAAATATTGGTTTTCGTAGCAGAGCCTCAATGACGTTTATACATTTTTGAACTGGTAGTTTTTGTCGTGTGATACCAAAGCCTCAAATACGTTACAGACGTAGGAACATAGCGTTTCCATTGATACCAGACTAGGGGTGTAATTTCATATTTATTCGAATCCACCCCATCCACCCCTCATCTGTGACAGTATGGTGTGTCACACTCGGGACAGTTCCCGCGTTTTATATACTTTAGGTCAAATTTGTTCGCTTTTCCCTAAACGAACAAATTCGCCGTAAAATAGCCCCCAAAACCTATTTAGAGACTACGACACTGCAATAGACTTATTCAGTGGAAGAATTATTGCGTAGAACTATTCCCGTCGTCCGTCTGTCGATCGCAATACCTGCAGCAGCGTCAGTGCATCAACACTTTGGAGTGAGCACCCCCAGTCCGATTTTGTTCGTCAAGCGCTGGCGTGTGTTCGCTCCCTCCGATTTTTTTCTGATGTTACGGGCAACTATTGGCAGTACAACTAATATCGCTTTTGAGAAAAACCTATATATGCTTTTGCAGTAGATATGACAGCGGTTTAAAACCTTTTAAGGCATAAATTTTGTCATATAGCACAAATGCCTTATGTTAACTCCCTGCAGTAGAAACAATACGTAAGGAGTGTATGCATATTTGCCGTAGTAATGCCGACGGGTACATGTTTTGCAGAATAAGTTTTGTCGTGTAGCATTTATGTCGTGTATGAGTTTGACAGAAGAAATCATGGTGCGTATCAGTTAAGACTGGACAAGTTTTTACGTGGAAGAAGTAATAGCTGATGTATGTTTTCAAGCCATACTTTTTCTCGCGCATCATTCCTATTGTGTGTATCTGCAAAAAAGTAATGTCCCGATTTAGGTAAAGCCTGTCAAAAATGTTTTTAGCAGAAGCTTTTGCAGTTAGAAGTAATGTCACGTGGAACTGATGTCGCAGCTCTCCTGTCGGTAGGGGGTTTTCCGAAGTACTAATGTCGTGACCTCCAGCCGAAGCCTCGGCATCTCAGCGGTGCTCCATGTTACCAGAAATGGTTTGATCAACAATCATTAACACATTTCTAGGACCAGTCCCAAGCCACCAGTCCAACTGGATTACGCACATGTGGCTCAACTTGGTATGGGAACCAAAGTGTGAAAACTTTTTGAACACCAAACGCGCAACTCATACCTTTGATGACCTCTGCCTTCAAGTATTCGTGTCTTTTGAACCATCACTAAGTCAAAATAGTGAGCAAAAAATCTGTTCTGCTAAGCATGAATAATTGTTCAGGCTCTGCCAACACTGGGTAAATAAAAATACTCAAAATTGCTTGTTTTGCACCAGGGCACGCTTACGATGCGGGCATACGCCGTACACCACCTATAACATACACAAGCTGGTTCAGGCTGGACCTACAACGCATCATGTGGGGGGCGGGGGGCGGCTGCCATACGCCATACACCACCTATAACATACACAAGCTGGTTCAGGCTGGACCTACACATCGCATCATGTGGGGGGGGGGGGGGGCGGCTGCCATACGCCATACACCACCTATAACAGTACACAAGCTGGTTCAGGCTGGACCTACACATCGCATCATGTGGGGGGGGGGGGGGGGCGGCTGCCATACGCCATACACCACCTATAACATACATAGGCTGGTTCAGGCTGGACCTACACATCGCTGATTCATCATGTGGGGTGCCGCTGCCATACACTATACACCACCTATAACATACATAGGCTAGTTCAAGCTGGACCTACACATCGCTGGTTCGTCATGTGGGGTGCCGCTGCCATACACCATACACCACCTATAACATACATAGGCTGGTTCAGGCTGGACCTACACGTCACTGGTTCATCATGTGGGGTGCCGCTGCCATACGAGATTGTGCTACATTACAAAACGAACAGCGATAACGCTAAAAAAGCTGCCTTCGACGGTAACCGAATCACACAATCTCAACATTTATAAAAAGAAAGAATTTCATGGATAATATGCTCGGGTGGTGAGAGGGCCGAAAGCCTAGCATAAGAAATTACGCAAACAATGGCTCTGTGGCCGAAGTGGTTCAAAGCATGGGATGAATTTGCCCCAGCTTTAAAGTAAAGTGCCTAGTACTGCGTACACAACATGCAAAATTGCGGCAATGCAGCCATCATTTAACAAATGTTGCAAATGTTTCCACGCTTGTAGGAAAATTTTGACGTCTGCGTGGACATTTAACCCACGTCATGATGTGCCACACTACGCCACTGCGCCCGCGTTCACTGTGAGAAGACACTTCGTGTCATCGGGACCGCTCCTCATCGTCTCGGTAGTATTCTATCAATCAGGTTGAATCGATTATGTTTCTTGAGTCACGTCTTGTTTAGGTATCTGACAGGCTTTTTTGGAGCAGACCGATTGAACAGTACTTGGTAAAACACACGTTATCATCCGCAAAAAACATCGCAATGTTCATTTCCTGATACCAGCGCACAATTCACAAAACGCATGCGACCCCTGGTTTCAACATCCCACAACGTATTGAAGATAGCGTTTGTTGGAACGAAAACCATCATTGGGAAGACGTAGCAGCTTAGACGAGCATTGAGGCCCGTCGATGAGCAGCAGAAGCTAGACAAGTGAGCCGGAATGGAGAACCGGAAGTGTGAAGCCCAGCGCCCGGTCTGCCAGGCTGCTGAGGGACCGGTGTGCCGCCACAGGCCAGGTGCGGCTGGGGACCCACACGGGACCGGTGCTGCACCACAGACCAGGTGCAGGGCGGCTGCCTGACGCCTCGCCGACCACGGCTGGTGCCGGGCTGGGATCCCATCCATCAGCCGTGCCCGCTGCACGAGGTGTGGACGGGTGGCGCGTACCAGCAGCGCGGCGGCCGCGCCTGCGGTCACCGGCCGTCCACTGCTGCAAGGCAAACTGACGCTGGCTCCGATCGTCCCCCGGCAGACAAGTTAAGACGGTCAGCGGACGTCCAGTGTCG